>NC_061116.1:61618205-61641418 GCF_002878395.1 Capsicum annuum | reverse complement strand
TATGTTCCTTTATAATAATATTCTTTAAATGCGCAAGTATACTCATCTATGTAACACATATTATATGTTGCTAATTTTAACATTAAATTCCTATTTGTATCTTTCTCTTCATTTTGTTTTTCTTCTGTTGTTGTCACGCTGTTAAATTCATCTTTTATAGCTATTTCATATTTTTTTAATAATTCTATAGGTGTTAATTTAGTTGTAGTTGTTGATGATGTTCCTTCTGTAGGTTTATTAGTTCTTAATACCTTCTTGCTGTTTTCAGTTAAATTTGAAAACCATAATTTCACTGTTCCTATTAGTGTTCTTTCTATATATTATGGTGCATCTATTACGTTTATATTATTATCTAATAATTGTTTTGTCATATATTCTATCCATAATTGTATTGTTTTTTCTATATCTATTATACAATCTAAGTCTAAAAAATTATAATTTTTATTAATTATTTGTTTTGGTGTCCATTTGTCATCTTCATCTTTTAGATTATATCTTTTAAATTTATTCTTATAATATGTAGGTTTTCTTATTTCTGATGTTCTAGGTATTATATTTTCATCTTCTTTTTTATCAAGAGAATTTATTTCCGTGTTTCTATTTTCTAAGTTTTCTTCATTAATTACTTTTTGTTTTTCATTGATTTCTAAATTTTTTGTATTTGTTAAAATTTCTGTATATATTTCACAATCTTCCGAATCATAATTATCTGTTTCTTTAACATCTATTGTATTTATTTCTAATTCTCTGGTTTCTATTTCTTTATTGCTTATTTCTAATTTTTCTTTAAATTGATTTATCTCATTTAATAATTTTTGTTCTTTATCTTTTTCTTCTTTTTCTTTCTGTCTTTTTTCATACAAATCTTTTAGCATTTGTAGTTCTCTTTCTAATTCAGCAATCCTACTATTTTTAGTTTCTTCTATTTTTAGTATTTCTTCTGTAGTTTGTTGTTTTATTTTTTCTATTTCCTTTTTTCTTTCTATTTCTTCATTTTCTTTTTCTATTCTTACCATAGCTGTCAATTTATCTTCTAATTTTAGTTCTTATTTTTCTAACATTAAATATAAATGTTCTCCTATTTTCTTATACCTTCTTCCTAGATTAGAAAATACTATTTTTATTTTTAATCCTTCATGGTTTTCATATATTTTTTCATCTATTATAAATTCTTCTTTGTTCATTTTTTATTTAATTGTTAATAGATCATGTTGGTATGTATATTCTAGACTATCTATTGTCGATTCTAAATTTAATATTTCCTCTTTTTGTGCATTTATTGAGTTTTTACTAACTCCGGCAATTATGTTATATTGTAGTCTTTCTATCCTTATTTTTAATTCTTTATGTTTTTTAGATATTATTTGCTTTAATTCTTTATATTTTGGTAATTTTTGTACTTTATTCATCTAAATAATATAAATCCAAATATATACTACTTCTGTAACTTTAAACAGCATAGGCTCTGATACCATTTGTAGGGGGGTGCATGCTTATCCTTCTTTCTACCTTCGATGCCTTTTATTTATAATCTGAAACTTTACAAAAGTTTTCCTTCCTTATTTTACACGTTTCTAAAACTTTACAAAAAGTCTTCAAAATTATCTACATCTACCTAACCTCATTTACTATACTTTACAAATGTCTTCTAAAAAGACAAAAACTAATTAAAGCCTATACTAATAATAGTCAAAAACCTATACAATTCTAATAATTTATGTAAAGAAAATTGTGAAAGTTTGTTACATGTCGCTTTCATAATTTAATAGCTTGTCTTTTATCTCCATTATTGTTTCCGCTGATATCTTCTTCTTGTCGTATCTGCTGCTTTTTTATCTTCTTTCCAGCTGGAATACTTATCTTCTTGATTTTTTATTTTATTCTAGCCGAACTTAACATCCAATATACACACTAGACAGCTTACTCTTAAAAATTTTCCATAAATAATATTTTTCAATTGAAAAAAATAATATTTATCATTGCAAATTAAATATTAAAAAATTTAAGTAATAATTTAAATCTTAAAAAATGCCACACAGAACACCCAATAAACATATTAGATAACTTAAAAGATAATTTTTTCGTAAACAATATTTAATCATTTGAAAAAAATCAGTTTTTATCATATTTATAAAAATAGTATTTATCATTAAAAATAAAATATTAAATATATAAATAATAATTTAAATATCTAAAACTGTCACACAGACACACGCACACTAAAATATTTATCATTTGAAAAGAACAATATTTATTATTTGTAAAAAAATAGTATTTATCTTTAAAAATTAAATCTAAAAAATTGTCAAACACAAACACACAATACACACTACAGGTTTTTCACTACACTCCCACTTCTTAAAAACACATGAGACACACTACAAGTTTTTCACTACACTCCCACTACTTAAAAATTGTATTTCATTTACGACTCTTTTATATATCTAAACTTTTTGTAGATTGATTTATTTTTCTTCCAAAAAACCTACTGAATAGAACCATAAAAATATGACTTTACAATTTCATAATATCTCACAAATTACAAGCAATTTCATGCAATGAAATCTGAAAGTAAGAGTTGTTTGACTGTGGCAAATGACGGATAAATTCAAACCTGAGATATCCTATTCAATGGATATGATTTTACAGGATGCAAAGGTACTTATTATTTTCTTTTAAATTTACTTTTTTCACTTTGTTTTCATTATTAATCATCCTTTTAAATGTTGTGAATGAATTCAAGCATAGTAATTTTTATTGTTAATTTAGGGCATCGTATACATGCTTCAATTGACAAGTATGATATTAAGTTTTTCAGGACCAAGATAGAGGAACTCGAGCTATATTGCATGAACTACTTTATTGTTACATCAAATTTTAAAAAATTCAAGACTACGACACACAAACATAGGTTGATTTTCATAAAAATGACTTTTGTTGAGAAAATACTGATCCTTCATTTGATATGTACATATTTAATTTGCATCCATTTAAAACTGACAATTCAACATAACGTTGATGACACTAAACTATTTGGTAATGCTTCTCTTCCAAGTCACTTTAATAACGATTAATAATATGCATTTTTTATTCTCAATAACCTTTATATTTGTAGATGTCGTAGGTTAGGTTGTGACATATGAACCAGTTCAAACCTGCAATCAAGGAGACAATAATAGTGTATTTATAAATATTTTCTTAGAAGATAATAAGTTTTTTTTTTTGCATTTCACAATGAAAGTTGCAAGATACAAATAAAATTTCAGTCAAAAAATAAAATATCCTTTACTCACTAATTGCATTAACTATTATACAAGGAGGAATAGGCTTTCAACAACTTTATGTGGGAAGCTTGTATATCAAATTCAATCTTATTTGACTGCATCTATAGATGAACCTTTGATTGTGGTTCTTCAATGTCATGATCTGATCCTGAACCTGGCCGTGACGGGTATGTCAAGCCCACTATAGACCGGAGACTACCCCCTTAGCGTTACCTCAAGAGTACAACAATAATAAACAACAGAAGACAATCAAGACAACAAAATAAATATCGATAAACCAAATGAAATCTAAGATTCAAAACAAATATCCAACCCACATTTGTCCACAAAAGCCTCTAAAGCTAGAATACCAACTAAGTCAGGATATTGTGAGACTCCGTAAAATTTTAATGATTTTATTTTTGACCCTTCACGTGCGTAATGTCAATTTTTAGCTTGAATTATGTTTAGGAATGTTAAAAGGGTGTTTTGGGAAAGTTTCAGAATTTTTGAAATGAAGTTGGGGTCATTTTGGGAACTTAAGACAGTGAGGGTCCGTGATATTAGCGTGTCACGAAGGTTAGCCTCTGCGATAAGGGTATGGCACGTAGGCTACCCTCTGCAATAGCACTATGCCACGCCTCTATGTTAAATTCATTCAGTTTTATTTTTTTCACTTGGGGTGAGGACTTTTGGTCTTTTTACTTCTTACACGACTTATACACATAAAATAACCCTTTCCTTTTAGCTTTTAAAGATCAACAACCTATTCATTCTCTCTTAAAATCAAAACCCAAGAAATCTCAAGGGTTTTTCAAGAAATCACTACTCCGGACTCCAAACTTCGAATTGTCTTCAATTTTTTGTATATTTTCAGACATGTTGCTCATCTCTAACTTGTAGTTTTACTTTATGACATTAATTGATAGGATATTTATGTGATTTAAATTATGGAATTTGAAATTAGGTTGAGGGGCTTTGGTTGTTACTGATTGAATTACTTTTCCCATATTTTAAATTGATTATTCAGGCTTTAAATTAATATTTTTGGGAATGATTGGTGCATTGTTTAACTAGTTGGAATGGGGAACATGAGTTTCCCTAAATTGGTGAAATTGGGACTTGATAATGAAATTAACCTCAACCCACTTTAACCTCAACCCACTTTTTAAACTTAGTTTCGAATATGGATAATTGCATGATTAAATTAGCTTATAAACCCATTTCATTGCATTAAAGAACTAATGGAAAATAATGTATTTTGGATGGCTTTGGTGGCCATGGATTGGATTTTAAATTGAAACTTGAGAGCCTATTTGATTATACAGATTGGTTTAGCATGATTAAATTAACTTGCAAACATATTGGTATGACGATAACAAGTGGTAAATGCTTTAATGAATAACTCCTGGGTTAACAGTTGGTTATATGTAAATTATTTTAATTTGGGCTTAAAGAAATTTTGTAGATCATTGTGAAGGTGTAGATACCAGGAGGATTGACACTGAAAACCACACGTAAGGCCCTATATCGATCATTTTACTTTTGACCCATCCGCATGTGTAATGTCAATTTTTGAATTAAATTGTATTTAAGAATGTTAAAAGGGTGTTTTGGGGAAGTTTTAAACTCTTTAGAAGGGGTTTAAGGGTTATTTTGGGACCCTGAGGTAGTGAGGGTCTGCGATAAGGTCATGTCATGGAATTTAACCTCTGCGATATTGGCGTGGCTTGGAGGCTAACTTTCATGACCTGAACCAAGGCCTGACCTTGATGAGTATCTCAAGTCTATCAAGGACCAGAGACCACCCTCGTTGCCTAGTCAAACAATACATAACACACCTAGCAGTGGCTGAAATATGAACATATAACAAGATAGGATATAAAAACTCAAAAGAATCTAAGACAAGTTAATCTACAGCAGCCGATGTTGATAACGAATATCAACACCAATACCCATGTCCATAGTAATATCCACTAAACTTCTAACAAAATCATCTAATCTAAGTCAGGATGCCCCCGACTCTGACAATGACAATGACAAGGATAATAAAAAATGTAATTGTGAAATCTTTAATTTCAATCTATGGAGGGAAATCGATGAAATGACCAAGTCTAGCAGAGTGTAAAACCTCACCACTTCACCACAATCAACCGAGGAATCGAGTCGATCCACCTAACTCTGCACAGAAAAATTAAAAGTATCTTTGATGCCTGCATCGCGCAGGGATACAGTGTCTAGAGATGGTTAGTGGGTTGACTACTAGCATGTAACTCGGGGATAAGAGTAAAATAATGCCATGATCCACATTTCAAAATCATTCAAAACCAATGCACATAATCATATATATATATATATATAAGTATATCATACCGGGATAGGGAATAAGGCTTAGCATGAAGTAAATTTATCCTGGACTATGAAGATCAACCATCATAAATAGGAACCTACGGGCTATATGGATTCAGCTCCCCCTGTTGAAAGGGCCCAGTGGTTAGCCATAAGAACCGGAGGTATCACTGAAGACCAGGGAATGCCCCGACCCTACGTTAATCCAAGATACAAATATATCAATAGTGTTAACTATGCACACAGGTCATCAAGACCAAACCTCACGTCGGCAAACATGAATTTCCAGTATAAGTCATCTAAGTCCCATACCTTCATGGCTTCGCTATATAACCCCATTAAGCCCAATTTAAAGCAAGTTTCACATAACTCATTTATTAACCAATGAACCACCGTTAAGGCACATTATTGGTATCGTCATACCCTTTTACTTGCAAGCTTATTTCTATGCCCTAACAATCATATTAACATGGGGAATGCCTCGACCCCCTTTTGTTCATTAATCAAAACATAACCAACAAGGCCTTCAAAACCATGTTCATTGTTTAACTTTTTATGCAATGCAATAACATAGGTGAGTAGGTCAAACCAAGTGACAATTTCATAATTCAAAGCTATTTAGACAAACGGGTTGAGGGAACACAACTATTTAAAACCAATTCAGAATTTTAAAACACCAATATGGGGAAAACCATGGCCCCTTAGTTTATTCACCTTCTCCATGCACCCTAAAAGTTCAAAACCATTAATAAAGCATAAATAATGCATTATAAATCCTGAGAGAACAATTTAAGAATCAACCATGTCAAAACCCCCAACCACATCAAAACCTACGTTCAAAACCATTCAACAAAACCATTTAAATACATGTTTTTCAAAAAATAATAATTGGGGAAGAGTAACATGCCTGCAATACCAAAATTTATGGAGAGAAATCAACCTTTGAACCCTTAGATAACAACTTCTTAGAAACTCTAAGTATCTTGACCATGGAGAGTTTTGAGAGAAGAGAGTGTGTTTGATTGTGGTATGAATGAGAAATAACTCCCTTGAGTGCTTTATGGACGTGGGGTCTAAGCAAGGGAAAAGTGGAATTGACCAGAATGTCCTGAATGAAAAATTAAAATTTGACTGCCCAGTTGCTACGAGGGACTTGCGGCCGTAGGGTCACCTTATGACTCGTAACGTCCCACTCATAGTTTGGATAGTGTCCACGATCACCAAAAGTGACTTGGCTACGAGTCGTACCATATGACTTATACTCAGTCATTACGACTCACATGGTCTAGGCGTTGCAAAAGCAAAAACAATTAGGCATCACTTTGGTTAGGCTACAAAAGACACCATACAACTCGTTTTGAGTCTTTACGACTCGTATCCCATAGTTATAGTCATAGCAGAAACTCTAGGCCAACATACTGGTCAGGCTATGATTGGTTCTTTAAGACCCGTCAAGACTCCCTACGACTCATATGGATAGTCATAGTCTGGGCAGTGAGGATAAAATTTCAAAAATCTTCCAGGGACCAAAATTTGGGGTGTTATATTCTTCCCCCTTAGGATCATTCATCCCCGAATAAAGAGATAAGGCCTTTATTAGCATGATTTAACACAAAGCACATCCACACTTACCTTTAACAAAGACAGAAAACAAAGATATCAAGGAAATCATAATTTTCCAAAGTCAGAAAACAAAGATGTTAAGAATACACATACCTCAAGCACGATTATCCAGAGTGGCAAACAAGAGTGGGTACTTGGAATTTATGTCCTTTTCAGCTTCCCAAGTAGTTTTTTCATGCTTTTGGTTCCTTCATAGAACCTTTACTGAAGGCACGTCCTTCGCTCGTAACCAGTGGACTTGCCGATCCAAAATCTCAATCGAGACCTTCTCATAAGACAAGGAATCCGAGACACTCATACTTTCCAAAAGAACAACCAAGAAAGGATCACCCACACACTTCATTAACATTGACACATGGAAGACCGGATGAAGGGAACCCATACTCAAAGGCAATTTCAACTTATAAGCCACATTGCCCACTCACATCAAAATATGATATGGACCTATATAATAAGGACTGAGCTTTCCCTTTTTTCCAAACCACATCGCTCCCTTCATTGGAGACAACTTCAAGAACACCAAATCATCCACATCAAACTCCAAGTCCCTTCATCTTATGTCCCGCATAGGATTTTTGGCGACTTTGGGCAGTCTTAAGTCTATCCAGAATCATCTTCACCTTCTCCATAACTTTGTAAACCAAGTCGAGACCATACAACCTATTCTCACCAACCTCAAACCACCTAATAAGAGACTTACATCTCCTACCATACAAAGATTCTAATGGAGCCATCCTAATACTAGAATGATAGCTATTATTATAAGCAAATTCTATGAGAGGCAACTGGTCAACCCAACTACCACCAAAATCAATCACATAAAACCTTAACATATCATCCAAAGTCTGTATTGTCCTCTCCATTTGTCCATTCGTCTATGGTAGAAGGCGGTGCTAAGGTTCACCTTAGTTTCTAAACCTCTCTAGAAAGAATGCCAAAAATAGGATGAGAACTGAGTACCTCGATTAAATATGATAAAAACTAAAGCACTATGGAACTTCACGATCTCCTCAATGAAGAGCTTAGATTAATCTTCTATCAAATAATTACTCTTCACTGGAAGAAAGTGAGTAGATTTAGTCATCTTATAAATAATAACCCAAATAGAATCAAACTAACGGCGAGACCGTGAAAGACTCATAACAAAATCTATATTAATCACTTCCCATTTCCATAAGGGCAACTCAATCTCTTAAGACAACCCACCAGGCCTCAGGTGCTCAACCTTCACTTACTGACACACTAGGCACTTAGCCACAAAATTGACCATATCCTTCTTTATGTTACTCCAATAATAAATTTCTCTTATGCCATGATACATCTTTGTAGAACCAGGATAAACGGTGTACCTCAAATCATGAGCCTCTTCCAAGATTCTCTCTCACAGCCCACCAATATTAGGAGCGCATAACCTACCTTGGTACCTCAAGATACCATTACCTTCTAGTGACCCATATCATCCTTGATCTGCATTAAGATAGGGTCCAAGACCTATTTCTCCTTCACCTCTGTACCAAGAGATAACTTCACCACCTCATACATAATCACCCACTATCCTCAGAGTCTAAAAGATGAACTCTAAGTGTAATGACCTGAGACTACCCCCGAGTCATTACACGATACTTACGGTCCCGGAGGACCACAATCTAACCTATGAACTGGTACCTACTGTGAGCACTGAATAATATAATCATGAATGCGGAAGAATAATTGAAATGCTATAAGGTTTTAATAATGAAATGACTACTGAATTATGAATCTGGAAAAATACTGAAATCTAGATAATCTGAATAGCTAACTGTAGTGTCTGAAAAGCCTCTAAACTGAATACTATGAGTTGATGGGACAAGCCCTAACTAACTCTACTAACTATTATGATAAAGTCATGAAGTCATATAATCCATCCTCGGATGATGAGGACTCACCACTGCTACTGTACTGCTGATAATCTAAAAATCTAGGTGCGATCCGAGAATTGAGCGTCAGCACCTATGATATGAGACATCATAGCGCAAAATAAAAGGTATGCGATCAATACTTTGAATGTACTGGTATGCTAAATAAGGTAGGCTGATATACATAGTCTTATGAATAGGAGTAATAATAATTAACTGGACATGCATGTAAAGCATGGAGTACTGAATAAAGAGCATAGAATCTGAAGATACTAAAAATTTATAAAAATTTATAAATATTGAGGATGCATGACCAAGCATATAACACAAACTGAGTAAAATCTATAAACTGAAATACTGAAATAACTAAAATCTGTATGCTTTGGTCAAACAACAGTAAGACTGATAACTGAGCTGGGACTGTAACTGAGACTATATCTAAGACTCTAAGAGGTATCATCTAATCGACATTCCCCAATTTGAGCTAATCGGGGTCTAACCTATAACCCCAATTGGAAGGGTGTTAATACCATGCCACGGGTACTAACAAAGCCTATGTGGATTCACTAAACTGATATAATGTCCAAAGGACTAAGGGTGTCAAGCCTGAACTAACAGGTGACCCCAGTGAGATAGTCAAGCCTAATCTGACAGGTGACTACTCATATCCTACACTAGCTACGTAGTTTTGGAGTATAGGAACTGCTATAATAACTCTGCCTATCTGATGGAGAAGCCTCCATCCCTGCACTCGCTCAGTGCTAAATCCTACTCCCAACTGAAAGACACTGAGATACTAGATCGTTCTGAGTTTTATGACTGAATCTGATTATTTTGAGAATGCTTATAGTATAATCTGAAGACTATTTTGTGATATATTGAGACTAGACTAAATAAACAGCTATGGTTTTTAGGTATTCAATACCCCCAGAACTGAAAACAATAATAATGAAAAGACACTAAAGCTTGAAGACCAAAGGATGAAGGCTCTTATTAAATAAATCACTCTTGTAGGCATTTTATCAAACACTTGTAGTTCATGGTTCAAAGCAATCATAGGAATGCCATGGAATTTGTAGGAATAGCATGAATTCATATAATAGTATTAAATCATGGTTTAATTTAATAAATAATAGTATTAAAATATGGAAGATTGAATAATAACAATAATTTCATGGTAACATGGTATAAAATCAATAGTACATGGAGATTCATGGATGAAATCATAATTTAAAACATAATAACTTGAAAAGATGATGGTTTTGTAATTAAAATGGATACTTGGACTCCATGGATGAAAGGAATCTATGGATGAACATCTAACATACATGGGATGATGAATTTGGAAGGATTAATGGAGAGTTCTTGAGATTTGACCTTGATTCTTGAAGGTTAGGGTTTTGCTACTTGAGAGAATGTTCTTGATTTTGGGGAAAAATTGAGTTGAATAATATCAAATTAGGTTATTAGGGACTTGATTTCGTGTTTGGGGCTGACTGGGACAAGGGAAAAGTACTTAAAAGCCCATGGAATTAAAACTCGAAACTGACTGAAAATCCTAATTTCTTGGGTTGGCGTAACGTGGTGCTATCACACCGTGTCATTGGAATTGGACAACTGGGAAACTGGTCTATGGAATGATGCGGGGAAATTGAGGCCCTTCACTGATTGGGACCTGGAAGTTCACAGCGATACGGTGGTATCGCGCTTCGACACTGGAAATAGACAATTGTTAAGTTGACCTATGGCACGACGCACTAGAATCGCAGACCCTTGCTGGAATTTGCCAATGGGAGATTGGCCTGCTCCGCGACGCGCTAAAGGTTAAAATGATGGTGTTTAATGACTAAAACTTAAAATCTCCATAACTTCTTACTCAATTATCAGATTTGGGCGAATTTTATATCATTAGAAAGCTAATTGAATTTCCTACGCAATGGCAGGATCTAAACTGAAAAAATAATAAGTGTTTCAAAAATTTCATATATGAATAGTCATGTATTGGAACTTAGATTATGGTAGGGAAATATAGGGTGTTACACTAAGATTAGCTAAACGGTGAATATCATTCACAAGCCTCGCTTCTCCTCAGTACCATAAGATAAGCTCCCCATATATAACCTGCTAAGAGCATTAACGACCATATTAGCTTTATTTGGATGATAATGAAGGCTCATGTCGTAGTCCTTGAGCAACTCAAGCCATCTTCTCTACCTAAGATTTAGCTCCTTTAGGGAGAACACATACTACAAACTCTTATGGTCTGAGAAGATGTCAACATGAATCCCATACAAATAGTGACGCCAAATCTTCAAAGCAAAAACAACAACTAATAATTCCAAAGAATGCATCGGATAATTCTTCTCGTGCGCCTTTAACTGCCTAGAAGTATATACAACTAACTTGCCATGCTGCATCAACACACAACCTAGTCCCATATGGGATGTATCACAATAAACAACAAAGCTATTAGTACCCTCGGGTAGAGTCAAAATTGGAGCCAAAGTTAAACTCTCCTTCAACTTCTCAAAATTACCCTTATAAGCATCAGACCATATAAACTTTACCTTTTTCAGAGTCAGCTTGGTCAATAGGACCTCAATGGAAGAGAAACTTTCCACAGACCTTTTATAATAACCGGCTAAACCTAAGAAGCTTCAAATATCAATTAGAGTCATCGATCTAGGCTATTTCTTAACTACCGCAACTTTCTATGGATCCACCATGATCCATTCACTAGAAAGAACATGGCCCATATAGGTCACAACATTTATTCAGAACTTACACTTCGAGAATTTTGCATACAACCACTGATCCTTAAGGGTTTACAACACTATGCGGAGGTGATCGGCATGATCCGCCTCACTCTTGGAATACACCATAATATCATCAATAAACACAAATATGAACAAATCCAAGAACTAATGTAATACTCGGTTCATAAGATCCATGAATGCCGTTGGGGCATTAGTCAAACCAAAAGACATCACCAAGAACTCAAAATGACCATACTGTGTTTGGAAAGCAGTCTTAGGGATATCCATCTCCCTAATCTTGAACTGATGATAGCCCAACCAAAGATCAATCTTAGAAAAGTACTTAACTCCCTAAAGTTGATCAAATAGGTTATCAATCCTAGGAAGAGGATACTTATTCTTTACTGTCACCTTATTCAACTGGCGATAATCTATACACATGCGAAGGAACCCATCCTTCTTACGTATAAAGAGCACTGGAGCACGCCATGGGGAAACACGAGGATGGATAAAACCCTAATCAAGAAGATCTTTCAACTACTCTTTGAGTTCTCTCAACTCATCCAGAGCCACTCTATAAGAAGGGATAGAGATAAAATGAGTGTACGATAAGAGATCAATGCCAAAATTAATTTCCCTATCAGGAGGAATACTAGGTTAATCATTAGGAAACACCTTAGGAAACTCATAGTCCATAGGGATCGATTGCAAAAAAGGACCTTCGGATCTAGAATCCTTAACATGCACTAAATGGTAGTTTCGAGCTTTAATATAAGAAATAAACTTTCCCTTGGGCACTAGGAAACTACCTTCCCACTCAACCACCAGCTCATTCGAGAATAAAAAATTAACCCTTTGGGTCCGATAGACAAGAGACGTATAGCATGAGTTCAACCAATCCATCCCTAAAATCATATCAAATAATATATCTAATTCAATCAGGCCCACTAACGTATCCCTACCACAAATAGATACAACACAACCCCTATAGACTCTTCTTTCTATAATAGAGTCACCCATTGGGGTAGACATAGAAAATAGATTAGGAATACACTCAAGATCAAAACTAAAATGAACAACCACATTAGGGGTCACATTAGATAGAGTAGACCCGGGACCAAGTAGATAATATACATCATAAGAGAAGAGTTTTAGCATACCAGTAACAACATTAGGAGATACCTCAGAATCATGATGAGTGAAAAGAGCATATAGATAATTCTGACCAATGTCAAAGCCAGAAGCAACACTCTTTGGTGCAAAAGCAGAAGAAGTAGCAATCAGGACCTTATTATCCCCCATAGCAACATCGCCTGAAGGACAGTTCCTCCAAATATGATCAGGCTAACCACATCTAAAACATTTATTCCTTCACTCATCACAAAAGCCACAATTCACCTGTCCATAGAAATGACAAAGGGAATAAGATGTAGTCGACTGATCCCTATTATCCTGAGATTGGGCGCCCAGTGCCTTAAATCCATAGTTTTTTTAAAAACGGTGATCACCAGCCAACTTAGGATATGGGGCACTAGTCATAGAATACGAACTAGAAGTCCTCCACTTTTTCTTAGACCACTGCCTGCCATCCTTTCCACTATTCTACTGGCCACCACCCTGCTTAGAAAATTGAGATCTCTTACTTTGCCTTTCCCCTATTTGGCTTGTTTCTTCTTTTCATCTTTCACCTACTGTATATACATCACAAACCTAGAGATATCTATGTCACTGTTCAATAAGGCAGCTTTACACTCCAACACCAAGTCTTGAGACAAACCCGATTCAAACTTCCTCATCTTTGCCCTCATATTAGATACTAGCTCAGGAGCATAATAGGACAACTGGTGAAACTTCAAGGCATGCTCTTTCACATTCATCTTGCCTTGCTTCAAATTCATGAACTCCTTAGCCTTCACCTCCCTCAACTTCTGAGGAAAGAAACAGCCAAGAAAAGCGCCCAAGAAATCCTTCCATAGTGCCAACTCTGCATCATCTCCCAAAAACTGATCCCACTCCTTATACCATTAATATGCCACATCCTTCAGCTAGTATGCAATAAATTCTATGCCCTCAAAGTGAGAAGCATGTATCAAATGAAGAATCTTCTCTATCTCATCTATGAACCCTCGAGGATTCTCTTTAACCTTAGAACCAATAAAGGTAAGAGGATTTAGCCTCATAAACTGGCCAACCCTAGTAGCCTCAGAAGAACTCACAATCATAGCAAGATCTGACTGACGTGATTGAGATGTCACTAACTAGGTCAATAGATGGATAGAACAATAAAACTCAACATTAGAAATATCTCCTTGGGGTGGTGGAGTATGATTATCATTAGCCTGAGGGCCCAAGGAAGATTGGTAGCGATCGGTGAAACTCAATATGGGGTAGTACAATTAGGAGCTGGACCCCTAGACCGGGTCTGAACTCCATAAGTAGGATGATTTGCATCCATATTATCCCTAAGTGGGCTCTAAGAGTTTCCACAAGGATCAGATATTGTTGAAGGCATGATATGAAAAATAAACAAATGGAAATTAGAGGAGATTTCAACACCCTAGACTCTACATCCTGAAAGTAGATCACAAGAAAGAGAAATATTCTTAAATGCCTCATAGCCTCTCCTTTATTAGTGTGGCAAGCTACACACTCATAAAAGAGACTCTACTTGATACAACTTTATGGAGATGCAATGACACCAAACCTAGCTCTGATACCAACTTTTTCATTAACTAAACAAGGGCCTGGCCATGACAGGTATCTCAGTCTACTGAGGACCGGAGACCACTTCCGTTGCCAAGTCAAACGCACCTAACAATGGTTAAAATTCAAAAACATAATAATATAGGATATAAAAGCTCAAAAGAATCTAAGACAAGCTAATATCCGACAAATAAACAACATCAACACCAATACCCATGTCTACAGTAATATACACAAAACCTCTGACAAAACCTAAACCAATCTAAGTCGCGATATGCCCCCGCTTTGACAATGACAACGACAATGACAAGGATAATAAAAATATTATTTTGAAATATTTAATTCTAATCTATAAAGGGAAACCAATGAAATGATCAAGTCTTCCAGAGTATGAAACCTCACCACTTTACCACAACCGACCGACGAACTAAGTTGATCTACCTAACACTGCATAGGAAAAGTATAAGTATCTCTGGTGTCTACATCGCATGGGGATACAACGTTCGGAGATAGTTAGTGGGTTGAGCACTAACATGTAACTCGGGGATAAGGGTTAAAATAATACCATGATCTACATTTTAAAATTACTCAAAACCAATACACATAATCATGTATATATAAGTATGTCATGCCGGGACAGGGAACAAGGCTTAACATGAAGTAAACTTTATCTTGGACTATGTAGCTCAACCGTTATAAACAGGCACCCATAGGCTATTTGGGTTCAACTCCCTTTGCTGAAAGGGCTTCAGTGAGTGTTAGTCGTACGAACAGGAGGTATCAAAGAAGACCAGAGAATGACCTAACCCTACATCAAATCCAAGATACAAATATATTAATAGTGTGAACTATGCACATAGGTCATTAAGACCAAACCTCACATCGGCAAATATGAGTTTCCAGTATAAGTCATCTAAGACCCACACCTTTACAATTTTACTAAATAACCCCCGTTAAACCTAATTTAAAGCAAGTTTCACATAATTTTCATACCCTAGCACTTGTAAGCTTATCTCTATGCCATAATGATCATATTAACTTGGGGGAATCCCTCAACCCTTTTTGTTCATTAAATTAAAATGCAGCCAACAAGGCCTTCAAAACATATTCATTATTTAAATTTTTATGTAATGCAATAACATAGGTGAGTAGGTCAAACCAAGTGACAGTTTCACAATTCAAAGCCATTTACATAAGCGGGTTGAGGGAACACATTTTTTCAAAACCAATTTTGAATTTCAAAATACCAATTTGGGGAAAACCATGGCCCCTTAGTTTATTTACCATTCCCATGCACCCCACAAGTTTAAAACCATTAATAAAGCATAAGAAATGCATAATTAAATTAAGGGAGAGTAATTTAAGAATAAACCATGTCAAAACCCTCAACCACATTAAAACCCACATTCAAAACCATCCAACTAAACCATTTAAATAAATGCATTTCATAAAGTAATAATTAAGGAAGAGTAACATGCCTGTAATACCCAAAAATATGGAGAGAAATCAACCCTTGATCCCTTAGATGACTAACTTCTTAGAAGCCTAATGTGCTATAGAAATCAAGCCCTCTCGACGATCAAAACTATGAAAATATGCAAGTTTCTTAGGATGTTTTGCTAGATATGATGCATTTTGGGAAACTAGGTTTTGGATGTAATTCCAAAGAAAAAAGAAGAAAAATGACATTTTGGGCACTTAAAAAGGCAATTTCGAAGTGCATGTGCCTCTTACTTAGTATGTATGAGCAACACATGTTGAAGAAGTAAAGACCCATAGGCTAAGCTTCTTGAAAAAGTAAGAAAATCAACATTCCAAGTAAATGTACAATCCGCATGTACAATATGTGGTCTACATGTACAATCTGCAATCTACAGGTTGACTTGGTCTGTACAAAAATGCAAAGTCCAGAGAGTTGAAGATGCAGGATCTTAGAAGGGCAACCTGCAGAGTCCACATTCAGGCCGTGGGTTCAACATTTCGTCCACAGGTTGACTTAGCATGTTGACACCAACCTCAACTTTTTTGAATTATTTTGACTTTGTTTTCTACGATTTCTATGTAACCTAAATACACTTCTATGTTGTTTATACATCTTATTATGTACGTTCAGTTAAGTTTTCCTATTTTAGTTAGGATTTTATTTTTAGGGTTTTTTGGTAACCTATAAATACCCTTTAGGCTTTGTTTAGTTTAATTTAGACATATTCATTCACATATTGAGGCAATTTAGAGAGAGGCCCTTTGGGGATAAGTCCACAAACATTTTTTGTTCTTGGTTTGTTTTTCAATTTAAGACTTTAGGGTTTATCCTCTTATTATTGTGAGATTAATTCTGCAATTTGTTCTGTGGATTCTATGATTGATCTCATAACTATGAGTGGCTAATTCCCTTAGCTATGGTTGTAGGAACCTTGGGGACATAACGAAGTAAAGGAAGTTCCACGTCGTTCTAGATAAATATTTTTACATGCATTGAGTTTTCTTTATTCGTAATAATTTCTTAGTAGTGGCCAACATTAAGATCCCGCCTAGATTATTGCTACTTACTCTAAAAGAAGAGTAGCGACTAAGAAAAGAATATAACAATAGTAATTTGAAGATTAACTATTGATCCAGGCTAATAGGTATTATTTACGTAAGATGGTTATCTATCATCTGATAACTTGAGACTCAAAAGGTAATAGTTAACTGGGATCCAGGATAAGGGTTAGTAAGTCAAAATCCCGAGACTTAAAAGATAAAAGGTGAAATCTATCAACTAGTCCAAAAGATGGTCGATGGCACATAACTTATCAGATCCTTTATGTAAGGTATCAAAATAGTTCGACGGTGCATGATAAATCTGCGAAGTTGAGAAGACAGGGGGAATGTAAACCTAGTGTTCGTCTTAAATTATTTACGATAAAGAGCAACCAATTCTTTTCCCTTTTACTATTTCAGCAAATCCCCCTTTTACTTTTCAGAACTGCTTGGTGATTTCAACAAGTTTCATATGGATTTCTAATGTATTCCCTGTGGGATCAACCCCAACCTAGTTGGGTTACTATATTTGACAATGACCACTTTATCCTTCTAAGGAGGGGTAGTTCTATCGTTATCAAATTTTGGCACCATTGTTGGGGAATACAGTGTGAGTTGTGAATTGAAGTTATTGCAGTTTTTGGGTCTTTTTGTTTTTGTTCTTAGTTAGGTATACACCGGTTTATTCCTAGCATATGTAATAGAGAAAAACCCTTACTTCCACAAAATTCGAATCTAGAGAAGATTCTATAAAAGTCTAGTAGGATAACAGAGTTAAAAGGAGATTATATTCCTGAAGGGGTTTGTGATAATGAACATCAGGTACCTCCCCCCCGTAAAAGAGTTCAAGACATTGTTGACTAGCAGATGCGGGTGCTTTAGCACGAGCTACTAATTAGACAAGCACAACACAAGAATCTCAGTGGATAGCTAGAGAGGCAAAGTTAGTTGTATAAAAATAGGAAACAGATCACAAGCATCATTTACTGGTAATTAGAATAGAATTAGATATGGCCGTACTTAAGTGATCCCATCACATCAGTATTTGCGACCATACGAGGATGATGAAGAGGATCTAGGGTACATTGAGCCAATAGAGACTGGAGCCATTATTCCTCTTATTTTACTCCAGGCATTAAAGTTGACTCAACGAACACTATGATCTAGCTCTTAAATTTTAAGGCTGTATTTACGAGTTTTCCTATAGATAATGCAAGCATCCACCTTGCAAATTTTTTTGGGATTTGCATTTATATACAACTCCAGAGCTTATTCAGGAAGAACTTAGATTGAGGTTGTTCCCTTTTTCACTTATATGAGAAGCATCTTTATAGATATAGGAACTACCAAGAGGATCTATCACTACATAGAATGAGTTGCGCAAGCAATTATTGAATAGGTTCTTTCCTCTATCTAGGATGTTGCAGCTTAAGGATGATATTTATAACTTTAGGCAACTATAATCAAAATCCATGTGCAAGGCTTGGTTCGGGTTCAAGAAGAAGCTGAGTGTCGTGTCCAATCATCAGATTTTAGGTACAATCTTACTAGAGATATTCTATAGAGCCTTGACCATTAGTTCTAGAGCCATGGAAGATACCATATCTGGAGAAGCTTTTATGAGACTATACTGGAAGGTAGCTTTAAAAATGCTAGATCAATTCTTGCTCAATAACCGAGGGTGGAAACTCAAAAAGTTGAGAGGGGATCTAACAAATATGATGATGATTTAGTGGTGCAAGAAATTATGCTTTTGAGAACTAATCTTGGGTTACTAGCAAAGTAGTTTGCAGCAATAATTTTTGAGAAAGTGAACGTAGTAGGAGCCCAGGGTTTAGATTCCAAAGATTATGAGTCAGAGTTAGAGAAGGAAACAAACTATTTGGATCATCAGTTGGCGGGTTTTCAAGCCTAAGGTCAAGGAACCAAGGTCAGAACTATTATGATAGATACAGAGATCGTAGTAGGGAGCGAGATGGTGGTTGGAGAATAAAGGATGCCTATAGAGAAAAGGGAGACAAGTACATTTCACCCGATAAAAGAGATATAGAAGCAAGAATGGAAGAGATGCTAATTAAGCTGGTAAAGGGTCAAGAAAATAAGGAGAACAACCTTAAGGAAATCAAGGCTGATATTTTAGGTTTGACCCAAAAGGTTGAGTCTCATGCAATGGCTATTAAGCAGTTAGAGCATCAATTTGGGCAGATGTCAGCCACTTTGCATCAAAGGTAGTCGAGTATCCTCCCAAGTAATACAGTGCATAATTCTTCAAACATCAGTCATTTTCTAGATATGACTACTTATTGTAGTGTTACTACTAATGATCCCTCTATACCTACTATTGAGGAGATAAATATTGGTAGAACTGGAAGAGATGAGACACATGAGGTACAGTCTGAGAAGTTGACACAGGGTGATGATGACTTTGAGTATGTTAGTGATGAGGATTGGGTCGTAGAGCCTAATGATCATATACACCCTTATAGTATGATCCATTTCTTATTGATAGTAGAAAAAAAAGAGGATCCTGGAGCAGTCACCATTTTGTGTTCTATTAGGCCTTTTAATGCCAAGAAAGCTTTATGTGACTTGGGATCAGGAGTAAATATGATACCACTATTTGTGTACAAGCTGTTAACGATGGGGGAACTTAAACCTATATCCATAAAGCTATTGGTGATTGACTCATCTATGAAGAAACCAGTGGGTGGTTTGTGTGACGTAGAAGTAAGGGTGGTATCCTTTATGTTCCCCACTGAATTAATTGTTCTTGATTATAAGGTGAATTTTCAAGCCCATATTATATTGGACCCTTCCTATACACTAGTAGGGTGTTGATTTATATGGACATGGAGGAGATCACCTTCACACTAAATGATAAGCAAGTAGTTTTAATATGTGTATGACAGTGCAACAATCAGACGATATGTGAGTAGCATCTGTGATAGACACTATTGATAAGAATATTGTTACAGAGGCCAGTATGCCAGATATACTAGGTGTTGAGGAGATAATAGACGTAACATCCCCTCGACTACCGATTAGTGAGACCAAGGTGGCAATATTGTATGAGCAGATCTAGCCATGGGTTCAGACTATACTATATACGACTGAGGCTAGACTACAGTCTGTCCATCGTGCCATGATGTCAGAGCTATGAGCTAAGTTTCACTCACAAATAGATGCTTTTGCGGGTTGAGTATCAGCCTGGTTTAGCAGTATTGAGATACAAGATCTAGGAAACATTAGGGAAAAGATGGACCTACTTAGAGAAGATGTATGCTCTCTCACAGAGAGCCACATATCAACTATCCCTCCAGTTGTATCACTAGTTGTTCAGCTATCACTTTACATAGTCCTAGACACTTTGATTTATTCTTGGAGAATAAAGTATCGGTCTTCATAGTTGGGACCAAGAGAGGCCTAGAGGGGGACCTATAGAATCCAGTCATGCCATATGAGAAAGCCCGGAAAAGGGCCATGCATGATTCGATAGAGACTGTAGTTGTTGATAGGTAGAGGCATGTCAATCTAGCTATGGGTGCATCTTCTAGTAGTGCACTGCCACCACCATGGTCTACGATAGTAGATATTCCCTCATCCGGGGATGCTCATGACACAGATGCTTAGTGAGTCCCAGATATGTCCTCATTCCTTTTGTTTTATATTATTTTAGTACAATGGGGATAATGTATATTTTTCACTTGGGTGGGGTATACCATAGCTGACACGGGTTTTTATTGCCATGCTTCTTTTCCTGTAGACCGCAGTATAGTTGTAGAACTGGCATGTCTAGGATAAAATTTGTGACATAGTGTGTTTTGTTTTGTATTGCGGTATTTTTGTGTAATTTGGAGATTTTTAGGTATTTAGGACAATTGTTATGTTTTTGATTGATTTTGGAGAAAAATGATACCCCTCCAAAATTCTAGGATTGTCTGAATGTATATGTATGTGAATATTATGGATCATGTTATGACATTAGAATTAGGGACATAATAATTGATGATGTTCAAACTCAACCTCCTCTCAAAGATGATACGGTCACTGTCAAAATACAATAATCCAGCAAAGGTTGGGGTCGAATCCCGAGGGAACACGTGGAATTGTGTACTCAGCAGTTGTAGTCAATGGGTAGAACTAGAAAAGTAAATAGGGAGGGGCGTTGTATAGTAATCTCAAAAATGTAACTATATTAACATCGGTTGCAATCAGTCATAGGTGAACACAAGGATTGTGTCCCCTTGGCTTCTCAACTCCATAGGTTTATCGTGCTTTGTTGAACCAACTTGATACTTTACATACAGAATTGATAAGTTATGTACCTTTATAGTCTTTTAGATAAGCAAAAGGATTTTAACCTTTACCTTTTCAGTCTCAGGATGTCGCCTTACTAAACCTTACCTTGATCCCAGTTAAATATTACCTTTTGAGTCTCTAGTTATTAGATAAAACCTAACCCTCTTACTTAGATGGAACCTAGAAGCGTGGATCGATAATTAAACTCCAAATTACTGTTGTCTTATCTTTTCCTAGTCACTACTCCTCTTCTGGAGTAAGTAGCAATATCTAGATGGGATCCTAACATGTGCACCCATTAAGAAAAGTATTATAATAAAGATAAAGCAATACATGCATGGGCATCGATTCAGAACAACAACACTTCCCTTACTTAATCAGTCCGCTAAGGTTTCCACAACCTTAGCTTTGGGTTTTAGCCACTCATGCTTGTGAAGAAATCAATATCCCTCATTACTGAAAGTATAGATGAAATCACAATGATAAGAAGAATAAAAACCCATATTCGTAACTGAATTAATCAACTGATGTCAATACAAGAGAATCCCAAGATCAAAATCAAATCTTAGAATCAAATTATGTTTATGAGTATCAAAAGTGCCTAACTCCTACTAAAAAATATATAAAGGGTATTTATAGTACATGAGGAAATCCTAAAAGCAAAGATCAAATGAAAAAGGAGAAAATAGGGTCGGTGTCCACATGTGGTCTGGACTTGCGTCCGAACCTTGGGCATAGGTAGTACCTACAGTCAGTAGGGTGGGAGCAGGTACAGGGCGCAAGTACTAGGATTCAAAAATCTTATAGGTCAGCTTTTGGGATTTTGGACCTCTAGCACTTGCTTTTCCTACTTGCGATCTGTACGTCCTACTTGCGGTCTATATGTTGACTTAGTAAGTGCCAGGAATCATCTTTTCAGATCTTCTTCGATTCTCAAACATGATTTGACCACTGACAAGCCAAAAAGTGTCATAAACATCTATAATTGCTCCAAGAAGTAGCAAAAAACACTTTTTTCATCTTTTTCACCAACTTAGTATCCAAAACTTGACTTCTTTCAAAGCATACCCAAAATGCATTATATCTAACAAAATAACCTTATAAACTTGCATATTTTCCTCATTTTAAGCATTGAAAATGCTATATTTCTATAGCATATCAACTCCCTCAACTAAGAATGTTTGCATGTACTCTAGCAACAAAACATAACAAAAACAAAAACGACGCTTAACTAGGAGAATCTAAGCTATTCAAGGCAGTCAGTCAACATTTTAAAGCTCAGAACACAACATCCCCTCCAATCTTATTTTTCAAATCAAATGTGTATGAATATAAAGAATACACAATGGGATCAAGGGATGGAAATTACATTAGCAATAGACAACCACGATATGTACAAGTTACACTACCCAAAATAAGCAAATAGCTAGCAATATTACTCAAGTGCAGTCACAATAATGATTTCCCACTCACTCATATGAAATAATGTATGTCAATGCAGGGATGGTCAAGAGACACTCACACATATAAGACAAGTTCCAATCAATGTACATTAAATACCATAGGCTTTCCCTTATTTTTTCTTACATTAGCATTCTGATTGTTAAGTTTGGATCACTATAGGACTTTTCTCGGCTTGTAGTGTAGGCTTGGGGCTGGTAGGGTACATATGGGCATATCAAGTGACTAAGCATCCTTGGCACTACACTACCCTTGGGGTCTCACTTACTAACTAATTTCCTTTTACTCCACCCTTACTTCTCCCTTTTCATTCTTTATTACACATTTAGGTTGGGTGTGGT
>NC_061116.1:61557732-61615205 GCF_002878395.1 Capsicum annuum | reverse complement strand
ACCACACCCAACCCTACTAATTTTTCCCTTACTTTACCTTTCTACATACCCACTTTACACCATGCACCTTTATGATAGCCACCCTCAACTTAGGCATTTTGCCTGAGTTAAGGTACACAATGTCCAAGAAGGACCAGGTCCAAAAATAGTTCATTGTAATATAAATAGGAAGGTGAAGGGTGAAATAAGAAAAATAGGCTTATAAGGCTCAAAACAGGGATCAAGGGATATAATTCACACATGGAAGGTCATTTAGGCTAAAAGTGGACTAAAATAAAAAATGGCCTGTGATCCTTTTCTAATCAACTATCTTTCAACCTAGGAAAGATTAACCAAGCAAGTTCTGAATTCGACACACAAAGAGAACTAGGTAGTATCTCAGACATACATGGCACATAGTCAATATTACTAACTACTTCCTGTCCAGTTCATGAAATTATTAGCAAATGATTGTCATGTCCCTATTCCTAATTCCATAACAAGATCTACAATGTTCACACACATATATACATTCACACAGTTCTAAATAAAATTTTGGAGGGGTATCAAAAATCAATCAAAACATGACTACTTTCGTAAATACTTAAAATATCGTAATTACACAAAAACAAAACACAATACAACACAAAATTATCCTAGACATGCCAATTCTACAACTATACCGCGATCGACAGAAAAAGAAGCACAATAACAAAAATTTGCGGGGCATAGTATGCCTACCCCAATAAAAAACTGCATACTGTCCTCAATGCGCTAAAATAAAGTAAAACAGAGGGAAGTGAGAACATACTTGGGATACACTAGGCACCTAAATCATGAGCATCCCAGATGGGGGCATATCATCTAGCGGCAATGGTGGTGGTGGCGATGCACTACTAGATGATGCACCCACTGTTATAGCTGCACGCCTTTGCCTATCGATGAATACAATCTATATCGAATCATATCTGGCCCTTTTAATGGCTTGGTCTTATGGAAAATCAGGATCTTATAAGTCATCTATGTGACCTCTCTTGGTCCCAACTGCTAGGACCTCTTCAATATTCTCCACAAAAAAATCAAACCGTCTCAGTGCATGCGGAGGGATATCTGGACTACCAAGGGTATAACTTAGGGAGTGTATGCTACATGACTATCTTTGAGAGAGAGTACCTTTACTCATAATATAACAAACTCCTTCATCATCTGGGATAGATCCGGCATTTCTGTCTTTGTGAATTGGTCTGTAACCCATCTCTCAAACTCATTAAGCCATGTATTAAATCAACACATAGGTTAGATAGTGCAGCCCTCAGTACAGCCTCTCATCCAGTCTTTGCCTTCTCAAATCTAGTCCTAAACCCTGATCTTATTTGCTCGTAAAGGGTAGTCATCTTGGTCTCAACAACCCTCAACCTAGCTTCATGGTCCTTTGGCTGTCCACTAAGTTCTGAAAAAACTTACTAGATATAGTAATCATACCTGTAGTAGGAGCTATAGTAGAGAGATGAGTAGGCTCTAAATATATACCCACCGGCTCTGAGGTTGAAGCTGGAGCTAAAAAAGAAGTAGCTGGTGTCCCCTCGCACGTGTACTCAAATCTATAGCCTTTATCTACTCCCCTATCTCCATATCAACACTAATACCCTCATCACCTTAATGTGCCTCATCAGGCTCTATGGAAACTATTGGGCCCTCAGTCTAGGCCTGTGGTACTACTGTCTGCTCTCTCGATCTCTTGGAAGGGCCTGGACGTGCCAGATCTTTCATAGTCATTGTCTGTATAGTTGCTGTCGCAAGTTCCCTCTTATCTATTCTTGGTATCTCAGGAACACCGATATTATCACACAACCTCTGAATTATGAAAGGGAATGAAAGATTAGTAAACACCCCAAAAGCTCTGTCATATAACTTATATTGGAGAATGGCCACAAAATGAACAACATATCCAACCATCATAATAACAATAAGTATTTCTCCCTCCCACATCAACATATTATTCGTATTAGTAGGAATCAGTTGATATATAATCACTAAACACCAAAACTTAGTCTCAAATATTAATAGGCCCTTTTTAATCATACCATGCCGCTCAATCCATAGGGTCGTATCACCCAAAGGTGAAATATAATTGGCTATCTACCTAGCTATCTCAACCCTCTCTCGTTGGTGCTCATCCTCCTACATGATATGTCAATCATGTGTGACCCTCAGTCAGTGGTCATACTCACCTGTAGATGTAGGAGTAATGTAATCTGGGCTGAAGATAACTCTGTAGATAGTCTCTACTAAAATATCAACTCTGAACCCTCTAACCAATGTATGATCAAGCTATTGCTGCTTGGCAAATCTCGCCAGGACTGGATCTCTGCACATAAGAAGGACTGTTGTAGCTCTGTAGGATGCATAAAATTCTCGTACCATAGTTGGGCTATAAGAATTGAGTTGTTTAGTCATCCACTCTAACTGATATCGATTAGTTGTCGCCTGTAGCTACGGTACCTAAGTCAGCCTTCATAGATTAATTTGGTACTCCTCATTAATACACCTCATAGGACTACCTTCCTCCCAAACACGACTGTCAATATCAAATATATCCCATATACCTTCCACACACCACCTCAGATATCCCTTCTCAGGAGGTGCATCAGAAATATGTGCTGGTGCGAGACTCTACCCCTACTATACTGATGCATCATGGGTAGCCTACTCTTCACCGTTCTCAAACTGAGGTATATCTATCTATTATACATGTGTAGCAATACCCTCCTCGTACTAGGGCACCACTGATGGCTCCTTCTGCTCTACCTCTTTGAATGAATCCTAAGACCCCTTCCCAGACTGGGGGTCCCGAGTAGCAACCTATGAAATAGCTCAGAATCTGTCTTCTTCTCCCCCCTCCTCCTTATCATCAGATGGAGGAGTGTGTAGGGGTAACATCTTTACTGACCTTATCCTTGGTTGAGCTTTAACTTTTTGAGTAGTTTCAATGCAAATAAACATGCCCAACTAGTGGTATTACTCTATTCGTTCAAGTTTAACTTTCGATTGGGGCCTAACTTTAGATTTTACTTCAAAATAAGGCCCTACATTATGATTTTAGGCAACTTAAAGTCTTCTACATACAAGCATGATAAAATCTATGTATTTTGCAATGGAATACATATATCAACTTGTTTAAACAATAAAGAGATCAATACATAACCATTAGAAGCTAATAAAATTACCTTTTTTATAAAGAATCGAAAGTGAATAATGAATAATTTAAGAAAGTCAAAATTGAAACTTTTTTTTAGCATTTTGGGAAAAGTTGGTATCTCAAATAAGTGTCAATTTAGCCTTTACTTAAGTGTGGGGTTAGTTTGTGTTTTAAGAGGAAAGTTTGAATTCAAACAGAAAAGTGAAGTTTTGAGGATTTGAATGAGATAGAATGAGGTTAAGGTTGTTTAAATATAGGTGGGGACTATTTTAGGCCATATATATGAGTTGGTGGACCCAAAATTTGAATTAAAAATTAGGCCCACTTTTTGATCTAGCTACGATAGCCACCTACGCCTGCCAAGTGTGGCTAGGCATGGAGCGCAGGTGCCACCTACGGCCAGCAAGTGGAGGGTGCAAGTACCGAGCCAAAAATATTGGCCCACTTTCCTGCAGTACGGACTTGGCATTTTGATATTTTCTAGCTACTTATGGTCCCACAACCTAAGTTTGGAGTCCCAAAAGTAAATTTAGATGCCAAAGTCAACGACTTTCCATTTTTCATCCATAAAATTTCAACTTTTCAACTAATTGCTTAACTTATTGTGTGGGACTTGTGACCATGATGGGTTGATCACACAACCCACTTACCTGGAAATCAATGAATGTAGCATTTTTACCAAATTTCGGGTATGTCCAAGAGCTAAAAACCTACAAAAATAAAAAACAACAAAAATATGAATACTAAAAATAGTGGGTTGCCTCCCACTCAGTGCTTGATTTAATGTTGTACCATGACATGGTTGTGTTGGTTACTGAGACTTCATTAACAAGACCATGGGTTGCCTTCCATGTTGTTCTTGATTTAACATCACGACACGACGCCGATATCTTGATTACTCAGAATTCATTAAGGTCCCTATAGGAGCATCCTCCAGGGTCATCAATACAATCAATCACCAATACTACCCTCATGTTGATTGGCTGCTTCATTGAATTTCAAATGTTGAATGTAGTTTTCTCACCATTGACTCTAAATTTTAGCTCACCTTTCTACATGTCAACCATATCTCTACATGTGGTCGTAAATGGTCTCCCCAATATAATAGGCATCTTGGTGTCAACCTCAAAGTTTAGGATGACAAAGTCAGCCAAAAATATAAAGTTATACACCCTCATGATCACATCAAAGTTGATTCCCACAGGTTTCTTCACTGTGCGGTCAGCCATCAATAGCTGCATCGAAGTACGTTCTGAAGGGTTCAAGCCCAATAGCTTGCATAAGGCCAATATCATCAAATTAGTGTTGGTTTCTAAGTCTCTCAAGGCGCTGGAAAATTGGGATGACCTAATACTGAATGACATAGTGAATGCTACGGATCATATTTTTTCCACACCAAAAACCTAGTCATGACTGCACTACAGTGGTGCACACCATCAACATCCTCAATTGTTGCTCTTTTTTTCCTTGTGACCAA
The DNA here is from genome assembly GCF_002878395.1 of Capsicum annuum. Taxonomy (NCBI): domain Eukaryota; kingdom Viridiplantae; phylum Streptophyta; class Magnoliopsida; order Solanales; family Solanaceae; genus Capsicum; species Capsicum annuum. The sequence goes on along the minus strand of NC_061116.1, from coordinate 61,610,550 downwards.
TAATTTTATGTACCCAGTGTATCAGGCATCTGTTCTGATATGAGTACGATCATGATCATGGACACTTTTTGAGCATTTTGAAGACCACCTAAAGAGCGCACAAGTCTAAGTGTGAAGGAGGCCCAAAACTGTCCCAAGCATACTCCATGGGCTATTTTTGGAGCCCTTTTCATTAAAGGGTCTTTTAGTCTTTTGTATTTTATTTTGTAATGTAATATAAATTAAACATTGTAGGGTTTTATTTGGTAGTTTTTATGAATATTAAAGAAAGAACACTCCTCTTAGGGAGAGAGAGTCCACAACCAAAACTTGGGCATAACATAAGGGTGGATTCTCTTGTGTGTTGCATTTTGCTTGATACGTTGGTGCTTGGGTGGTGGACACCTCTCTTGTGTCAATTGTAAGAGTTAGGTGTTTGTTGTGTGAATCGTTAAAGGTCCAAGAGTGGAATGTGCTCTTGGGTTGTTAAGATTACATCAACACTTGTCTAACTATCTTTTTTTATCTTATTGTAGTTTTGGCTTCTTGTGTTGTTAATTTAACCTGTTTGTTCTTGTTGCTATTGTAATATTGTGGAGATTCATTTTGTGTTGCTAAAATTGTTGTTGGCTGTTTTGGTGTATTAACACCTTGTATCCTCTTCTTGCTTGTTCTAGAAAGTGAATCCGAGAGCGGTCCTTATTTGGGTCATGATTTTTTGTGATTTACAAACTATTTTGGGGTGTGATTTCATGTTCCCCTGTTTGTTCCGTATCATGTTCCAACACCTCAAGAAGAGGTATGTTCAAGCTCAATTCTTTTATCATCTTAATGAATCACTTGAACTTACCTTCTTTTTTATTTTTCTTCAATCTCTGAAGAAAAGGTGGGGGTGGTCTCAGAATTTTTCTAATTTTTGGATCAATGATCGAACCTTTATCTTTATCTTCAGCATCTTTTATTTTATTACTTGTTACCTTCTTGGAATCAACTGCATGTGTCTCATTATCATCAACTTCTACAGTAGGTCACTGGGGATCCATAACAGTGATACCACTCTTTGTGGTAATAATAAGTACATGATCATCATTTTTTGCACAGTGTTACTCGGAAGGGTACCTAGCTGCCTCTAGTTCAGAGTTGCTAACATCTAACTGAACTAGTTCTCCAACTGCTTGATAGTTGTGGCACGTGATTCAACCTTTTCGGTCAACCCTGAAAAGTCAGCCTTAATTTTCTTAAGGCTCATCTCTTGATTTTCTTCACCTTTTAACAGCTTAGCCAACATATCTTCTATTCTGGATTCTGCATCTTATCTGCTAAGTGGAATATACCTATCTTCCTTCTATTTCTAGTTATCTTTCTTCCTATAATTACTATCTCGCTCTTTACTACGATTCCGACCTTGGTTCCATTGCCTTTGGTCTCAGAAACCCGCCAAATAATGATCCATATAATTTTTTTTCTCTTCCAATTCTAACTCATAAGCTTTGGAAGCTGACCCCTATGCTTCTACTATATTCACTTTCTTAAAAGTTGCTGCAGCAAGCTGCTTTGCAAGTACCCCTAGATCAGTTCATAGCAACGCAATTTCTTGCGCTACTAAATCATCTACTACTTTCTAGTTATAGGAGTCACCAATAGCATATTTGCCAGATCCCCTCCCAGCCTCCCGAGTTTTCCAACCTCAGTTAGTGAGTGAGATCTGATCTAATATCTCCAAAGTTGCCTCTCAGCGTAGTCTCATAAAAGATCCTCTAGATATAGTGTCTGCCATGGCTCTGGAGCTTATGATCAAGGCTTTGTAGAATATCTCCAGTAAGCTTGTCCTAATTAACCAATGATTGGGAACTATTCTTAGCTTCTTCTTAAACTTGAAATGTGCCTCGTACATAGATTATGACTGTAACTGCCTGAAATTATAGATCTCATCCTTAATCTACAACATCTTTGATGGCGAAAAGAACCTATTCAAGAATTGTTTGTGCAATTCATTCTATATAGTGTTACAGCCTCTTATCAGTTCCTCTAACCATAAAGATGCTTCTCCTGTAAGTGAGAAGGGGAACAACCTCAGTCTGAGTAATTTATGATTCACCCCTAGATTTGTATACGTACTGCAGATCCCAATAAAATTGGCAAGGTACAGGTTTGCATCATCTGTAGGTAGACCTTCAAACACACCTTTTAGATTTAGAATTTCGATCATTGTGTTTGTGATGTCAAACTTGATACCTTGGGTAAAACAGGAGGAACTATGGCTCCATTATCTGCCGGCATAACATATCCCAAGTTTTCTTCATCATCTATATATGTCTACATATACTATTATGTTGGGGTTACTTGAGCACAGGCACCTTTAGCTCTGTTCTAGTTCCTACCAAGTACTGCTCGGTGGTCTGCTACTTGTCTCTACTCAGTTAGCTCTGCAACTTGAGCTACCCGCTGGGCTTATACTATTTCCTTCCTCTCAACTTTATTTTAAGCTGATAACTCACCAGTATTTTGATCAATAATACTTTATAATCTTTCGGGAGAAGGGGGAGATACAACATTATGAATCCCTTCAAGAAGTTCATCTCTTTTTTGCTTAGATATCCTACTAGGTGTTTGTAGGATCATCTTTGGATTTAAATTCAGTAGGAGTAAGGTATTGTCTCTACTCTGTGTACTAGGTATACAATAGTGTATGCCCAACTAAGAAAAAAAAAAACCTAAAACTATAACAACTTCAAATCATAAATCAACACTGTGTTCCTCGACAACGGTGCTAAAATTTTAATGACGTTCAAACTACACCTCTTCTCAGAAGATGCTACGATCACTGTCAAAATATAGTAACCCAACAAATATTGGGGTCGAATCCCAAGGTAGCATGTGGAATTATGGATCTCAGTAGTTTAGTCAATGGGCAGAACTGGAAAAGTTAATGGGGTGTTTTTATGTAGTAATCTTGAGCTAGTAACTATATTAACTTTGGTTGTAATAAGTTGTAGGTGAACACTAGGATTGTGTCCCCTTAGCTTCTTTACTCTGTAGGCTTATCATACTTTGTTGAACCAACCCGATACTTTACATGCAGAATCGATAAGTTATGTACCTTCTATAGTCTTTTCGATAAGGAAAAGTATTTTAACCTTTACCTTTTGAGTTTCAGGATGTCGCCTTACTAACCCTTACCTTGATCCCAGTTAACTATTACCTTTTGAGTCTCTAGTTATTAGATGAAATCTAACCATCTTAGTTAGATAGAACTTAGAAGCACGGATTGATAGTTAAACTCCAAATTGCTATTGTCTTTATCTTTTCCTAGTCACTACTCCTCTTTTGGAGTAAGTAGCAGAACCTAGGCAGGATCCTAACATGTGCACCTATTAAGAAAATTATTATAATTAAGATAAAGAAATATATGCAAGGGATTTGGTTAATAAAAACAACAACACTTCCCCTACTTTGTCAGTTCGCATGGGTTTACACAACCCTAGCTATGGGTTTTAGCCGCTCATGCTTGTGAAGAAATCAATATCATTCATAATTGAAAGCATATATGAAATCACAATGATAAGAAGTATAAAAACCCACAACCATAACTCAATTAATCAACTGAAGTCAATACAAGTGAATCCCTAGATCAAAATCAAATCTTGGAATCAAAATATATTTATGAGTGTCAAAAGTGCATAACTCCTACTAAAAACACATAAACGGTATTTATAGTACATGAGGAAACCCTAAAACCAAAGCCCAAATGTAACAGGAGAAATCAGGGTTGGTGGCTGCATATGGTCTGTACTTGCGCCCTGACCCTGGGAATAGGTAGTACCTGCGGTCAGCAGGGTGGCTGCAGACACCAGGATTCAAAAATCCTGCTGGTCAACTCTCAGAATTTTGGTCTTCTGGCACTTACTTTGCCTACCTGTAGTCTGTAGGTCCTACTTATAGTCCATATATTGATTTAGTAAGTGCAGGGATTCATTTTTTTAGCTCTTCATCAATTCTCGAACATGCTTTATTCACGAACAAGCTAGGAAGTGTCCCGAACATCCATAATTGCTCCAAAAAGTAGCCAAAACACCTTTTTTCATCCTTTTTCATAAACTTAGCATTCAAAATATGATTTGTTGCAAAACATACCCAAAACACATTATATCTAACAAAATAATCTTAAAAACGTGCATATTTTCCTCATTTTACGCGCAAAAAGTAGTATATTTCTATAGCACATCAATAATCACTTGCTAATAACTACATGAACCAGATCAGTGGTAGCTTGTAATATTGAATCTATGCCATGTGTATATGAGATGCTACTCAGTTCCCTTTGTGTGTTGAATTTAAAACTTGTCCGGTTAGTCTTTCCTTGGTTGTAGGATAATTAGTTAGGAAAGGATCATAGGTCATTTTTTATTTTAGTCCACTTTTAACCTAAATGACCTTCCTAATGTGAAATAGTATCCCTTGACCCTTGTTTGAGCCTTATCGCCTATTTTTCTTTATTTATCTGCCACGTTCCCATTTGTATTGTAATAACCTATTTTGGTCTGTTCATCCTTGGATATTATGTACCTCAACTCAAGTAAATTGCCTATGTTGAGGTTCGCTATCACAGGGGTGTATGATGTAAGTGGGTATGTAGAAGGGTGAAATGAGAAAAAAAGTTAGCAGGGTAGGGTGTGGTAGCAAAAGAAAAGAAAAAAGAGAAAAAAAATAAAAAGAAAAATTTGAAAAAGTAAAAAAGAAAGAATACAAGACCACACTCAACCTGAATGTGCAGTAAAGAATTAAAAGAGAGAAACAAGGGTGGAATAAATAGAAAGATGGTTAATGAGTAGAACCCAAAGTTAGTACAGTTCTAAGGAGGCTTAGTCACTTGATATGTCCATATGTACCATTCTATCCCCCCAAAAATATATTACAAGCTGAGAAAAGTCCTATAGTGATCCTAAAGGAAAGCCTATGGTATTCTCTTGACTATCCCTGTGTTTCCATGCATTATTTTATATGAGTGAGTGAGACTTCTTTATTGTGAGGGCACATAAGTTATATTGCTGTCTACTTACGAGTTTGAGGAATTATAATTGATAAATACATGCATGATTGTCTATTGATAATGTAATTCCATTTGTTGACCCCATTGTGTCACATTGTTGTGCTTTATAATTATCCACAGTTGGTTTTAACAGTCCAAGATAGGAGAGGGTATTGTGTTTTGAAATTAAAGTGTTAACCGACTGCCTTGGATACCTTAGATTCTCCTAGATAAGCATCATATTTTGTTTTGGTTTAGTTTATAGTATTGTGTTTGTGTTGCCTGAGGACATTCAAAAGTTCTAAGTTGAAGGTGTTGATGTGGTATAGAAATATAGCACTTTCAATGCTTAAAACTATGAAAATATGTAAGTTTCTAAGGATGTTTTGTTAGATATGATGCGTTTTGGGTATGTTTTGAAGGGAACTAGGTTTTGCATGAAATTTTGAAGAAAAATAAGAAAAATGAAGTTTTTGGGTACTTAAAAAGTCAATTTTGGGGCGCATGTGCTTCCTACTTAGTGTATATGAGCAACACATATTGAGGACCTAAAGATCCAAAGGCTAAGTTGCAGGAGAAAGCAAGAAAATCAACATGCCAAGTCAACATACAGTTTGCATGTACAACCCGTGGTCCGCAGGTTACTTGGTCTGTACAAAAATGCAAAATCCAGAGAGTTAAAGATACAGGATCTCGGAAAGACAACCTGTGGAGTCAACATACGGTTCGCAGGTTGACTTAGCATTCTGACACTGACCTCAACTTTTTTGAATGTTTTGGCTTTTTTCCTAGGGATTTTATGTAACCTAAATACACTCCTATGATATATAAGTCTTATTATGTAGGGTTAGTCAAGTTTTCCAATTTTAGTTAGGATTTGATTTTTAGTATTTCTTGTAATCTATAAATACCATTTAGGATTTTTTTTTAGTTTAATTCAGTCATATTCATTCATTCATTCACATATTGAGGCAATTCAGAGAGAGGCCCATTAGGGTAAACTTCACTAATATCTTGTTGTTCCTTGTTTGTTATTCTACTTAAGACTTTGGGATTTATCCTTCTATTATTGTCAGATTGATTCTATAATTTTGACTGTGGATTCCATGATTGATCTAATAACTATGAGAGACTAATTAACTTAGCTAGGATTGTGGGAACCTTGGCGGCTTAATGAATTAGAGGAAGTGCCAAGTCATTCTAGATAAAGATTCTTGCATGTATTGGGTTTTCTTCATTCTGATTGATTTCTTAGTAGTGGCCAATGTTAAGATCTCGCCTAGATTATTGCTACTTACTCCAAAAGAGAAGTAGCGACTAGGAAAAGAAGATCACAATAGTAATTTAAAGATTAACTATCACTCCAGGCTAATAGACATTATCCACATAAGATGGTTATCTACCATCTAATAACTTGAGACTCAAAAGGCAATAGATAACTAGGATATAGGATAAGGGTTAGTAAGGAGACATCTTAAGACTCAAAAGGTAAAAGGTTAAATCCACCAACTATTCCAAAAGATGGTTGATGGTATATAACTTATTAGATCTTGCATGTAAGGTTTCATAATAGTTCGACGGTGCACAATAAATCTGTGGAGTTGAGAAGCCAGGGGGAACACAAAGCTAGTTTTCTTGTTACATTGCTTACAACCAAGAGAAACCAACTTTTTCCTTTTTTACTATTTCAGAAATTCCTCCTTTCTACTTTTTCGCACTGCCTGGTGATTTCAACAAGCTTTTGAAGGATTTCCAACGTATTTCCTGTGGGATCGACCCTAACCTAGTTGGGTTATTATATTTGACAGCGACCACTTTATCCTTTTATGGAGGGGTAGCTTAGGCGTTATCAAAACCCTAAGTATCTTGACCTTGGAGAGTGTTGAGAGAAGAGAGTCTATTTTAATTATGTTATGAATAAGAAATAACCCCCTTGAGTGATTTATGGATGTGGGGTCTAAGTACGACAAAAGGGGAATTGACCAGAATACTATAATATCCCGTACTTTTCTAAATTTAGTTCAGATCATAGTACATGTACAAGAGGTTTAGAGCCTAAAAATTGGCTAAATGATGGGACTTAATCTTGTTTTTGGGGTTCCCAACTTTGAGGATTTTTAAAGTGACTTTCCTGACCCCGAGATGTAAGTTTTTAAGTTGATACATGTTCAGGGTTGTAAGTATCATGTATCGAGTAAGTTTTGGATTTTTCAGGCGAGTTTTGGACCCTATTTAATTTCCCAAAACAACGTTCACTGCAATTGGACTGCATCATGACGAGTGTAGCGATAAAGGGGGTCACCGCGTCGCGGTGAAGGTCAATTTGGCAATTGTCCAATTTCCAGTGAGTTACCATGGTTGCACCACGTCACAGTGAAAATCATGATGACAGCCTTGGCGCATCGCGGTGAGGGTCTAATCTGGGTTTCAGTTAGAAATTTTATTTTCCCAGGACAATTTGGTCTTTTCCCATGGCCCCAATCCGTGAAAAACACGAGATTAAATCCCCCAAAAGCATATTTGTTCATCTTTTATTCAAATTCTCTCAATTTAAAATCATTCTCTCTCAAGAACAAACCCAAACCCTTCAAAGATTCAAGTTTAAGTTCAATAAAACCATCAAGAAACTTCAAGAATTCTTCAATTAAGGCATGTTAGATGTTCATTCATTGGTTCTTTTCATCCATGCAGTCAAAGAACCGAATTTCAAGTTTAAAATCATGATTTTTACATGTTATCATGAATTTTAACCATGAATTCCCATGAATTTTGATTTATATTATGTTTATGCATGATTTGTTGTTAAAGTTAAACCCTACACATTTGAATGATGCTTACTCATTGGTTTGTACCTTAAATTATGATTTAGTATCAAAATCATGATATTACTATATGTTTAAAACTATTCCCATGATTAAACCATGAATTGCAAGTGTTTGATAAAATGCACAAAAGAATGAGTTTTGGATAATGGTTACTTATCAAGTCCATAAGGTTTTGTGTGGCCTTGTTGTTGTTACTATCGAGTCTTGGGGGGTTTTGAATACCCAAAATCTAGCTGCTTATCTAGTCTTCAGTAACTATAGAATGGTTCAGGATAGTTATGACAATTTTTAGTTCAGTCAGTCACCATAAACAACCAAACTTAGTTCAGTCCAGTATTCAGTGTCTTTCAGTTGGGAGTAGGATTTAGCACCGAGTGAATGTAGGGATTGCAACTTCCCTGCCAGTTAAGTAGAGTCGTTAGTAGCAGTCCCTGTATTCCAGAACTGCGTAGTAAGTGTAGGATATAAGAAGTCACCCATCAGTTTAGGCTTGACTACCTCTCTGGGGTCGCTCGTCAGTTTAGGCTTGACACCCTGGTCCTTCGGGAATCAGTTAGTGGATCCACCCATCCATTGTTAGTACCCATGGCACGATATGAATTTTGTTCTAACTGGGGTTACAGTTTGGACCTTGATAGTACATTAGGGCATGCCGGTTATAGTTAGCTCCCACAGTCTTAGTTCAGTATTTAGTATAGAGTACAGTTTTAGATATGCTTGACCATAACATACAATTATCCATTATTCAGTATCAATATTTTAGTACTTCAGCTTACAAATTATTTCTGTATTATGTTATATGCTTGGTTATGCATCCCTTAATTTTTCAACTTTCACGTATACTATTTTATCAGTTATCTCATGCTATTTATTCAGTCATGTATTATTCATGTTCATGAACCCAAGAATATCAACCTAAACTCATTTAGCATACCAGTACATTCAAAGTACTGAATAAATACTTGTTTCTTGCTCTATGATGTCTTATACTATAGGTTCGGACGCTCAGGTTCCCGACTGCACTTAGACATCCCAGTGCATCAGCAGTGGTAGCAGTGGTGAGTCCTCATACTCTGAGGACCAATGATGTTTATGTCAGCATTTCTTTCCAGTTCAGTATTTAGCCAGAGTTAGTTGGGTATTTGTCCCATCAACTTTACAGTCAGTCTATTTAGAGGCTTTCAGAATAGTATAGACAGATAGTCAATTTTTAGTCGTATTATTAGTTGCTATATCGAAATTGATATTATGTTTCAAACCTGTTAAACTATGATTCAGTATTGATTTTTAGTTGTTAAAAACCTTGTGGCATTTCCATTTAAAGTTCTGCATATGTCTTTGTTATTTTATTCAGTGCTCATAGTAGGTACCAGTTCATGGGTTAGCTTGTGGTTCTTTGGGGCTGTAAGCACCATGCGGCATCCAGGGTGTACTCTCAGGGCATTACAAATGCCCGTAATAAAAAGACTAAAATTTGCTTGCCCAGTCGCTGTGAGGGACCTTGCATCTCATAGGATCACCTTACAACTCGTAAGGTCCCACTCATAGTTTGGACAGTATCCACGATCACCAACACTTACATGGCTATGAGTCGTACCATATGAATCCTACTCAGTTATTAGGACTCATATGGTCTGGTCATTGCCAAAGCAGAAACAATTGGGAATCACACTGGTTAGGCTACGAAAGACACCATACGACTCATTTTGAGTCTTTATGACTCGTATTACCTATTCGTAGTCATAATAAATACTCTAGGCCATCAAACTACCTAAGCTATGATTGGGTCCTTAAGACCCATCAAGACTCTTTACGACTCATATGGAGAGTCATAGTCCGGGCAATGAGGATAAAATTTCTATAATCTTCTAGGGACCAAAATCTATTGTGTTGTACTAACCTCCGTGATAACAACATGCCACACTAGTATTTTAATTTCATCTAGATTTATTTACTTTTTACTTGGGGTGAGGGGCTTTTGGTTTTTTTACCCCTTTTACGACCTTTAAACATAAAATAACCCTCTTTTCTTTAGTTTACATAGATCAAAATGATTCATTCTCTCATAAATCTTGAAACCCAAGAACATTAAAGGTTTCAAACTAGAATTCATCATCCAGGCTCTAAACATCAAATTGACTTTAATTTTTTGTGTATTTTAGGCTTGTTTCTCATCCTAAACTTTAATTTTAAATTGTGGCATGAATTGAATAGATTTCTATGTGATTTAGATTATGGGTATTAAAATTGGGTTGAGGGGTTTTGGTTGTCACTGATTAAATCACTTCTCCCATGTTTTAAATTGATTATTCATGCTTTAAATTGATGTTATTGGGACTGAATTAGGACAATGTTAAAATGATTGTTATGGGGGACAAGGGTTTCCCCAAATTGAATCAATTTTGACTTAAAATTGGCATTAAACCCAACACACTATATAATCTTATTTTGAATATGGACAAATTTCATGGTTTAATTTACTTTTGAACTCAATGCATTGCATTAATGGATAAATGTATATAAAAAATGGATTTGGATGGCCTTGGTGGACATGGTTTGAATTTTAAATAGAACTTGAGAGTCAATATGGTTATGTGGAAACCATATTTGCCGGCGTTGGGGGTCTATATGATTGTGTGATTTATACATACTTGATAATATGTATTTGGGACGGCTATTTCCCGTGGTGGCTATAATTTTCCCTTGTTTTTTCCTTAGCTCATACGACTAACACGTACTGGGACCCTTTAGGATGGGTCGAGCTACACAGTCCAGATTAATACTTTTTAAACTCTTATGTTCATAACCCTTACCCTATCCCAGCATCCTATATATATGTATATATGAATGTGTGAATGTGATTTTGACTGATCTTGGACATGGCATTTTGCTTTCACTTTTCCTGAATTACATGCCAGTACTTATCCCACTGACCATCCTAGGATGCTACATCATTTCAAGATGTAGGGTCCAAAGACTTTTTTGTTGCTCCTATACAACGTTAGGTGGTTGAGAACATTTGTTGAGTTGTTGTGAAATGGTGAGCCTCCATCCTTTGGAAGGATTTGTGATTTCATTTTCCTCTTTTTATTTTCATAGTACTTTGGATTCTTTTTGGTTAAAGCCAGGGGAATGTGAAAGACATAGTTGTTATTTTGCTTTTACAGGATATTATGTACAAGTGTGGGTTGGTTTTTGTTTTGACTCTTAGTCTTCTTTTAAGTTATCTATTCATCTATTTATTACTGTTTTATTAGATTTTTCTTTATTGTCATTATTATGCTCTTGACATAGGCAAAAGAGGGTGGTCTTTAGTCCAAGGTGGTCTTGAGTACCCATCACGACTTGTCTTGGGTTGTGAAAAGCTTGGTATTAGAGCATGATTTAGGGTTATTAGGTGTCCTCACAGCAATATCTAGTAGAGTCCTTTTCATGAGTGTGTAGTACGCCACACTTATAGTGAGGAGGCTGCATGGCATTTAGGAATATTTCCCTTTCTTGTGTTCTATTTCGAGCTGTTGAGTCAGAAGTTATGAACCTTTTCTAAATCTTGCCTTTGTCACATTTCACATCATGCCTCCTTGATGATTTGACATTCTTAGAAACTCTGTTGGGAACTCTGTCCTACCTAAAGATAATATGAAGGGGACTCGCCCTGCCGATGGAGTGCAGACCTGGTCTAGGGTCCTTTCTCCTGATTGTGCTACCTCATATGGAGTTGGATCAATCCCTACTAAAACTCTTTAGGCTTCTTGAAATGGTTATACTTATGATCAACTGCCTTAGGGAGATATCTCTAATGAGGAGTTTCTTTAATCTACATATATGCTTACTCAGTTAGTGGTATCGCTGTCTCATTAGTATAACTGTATTGGCTTTATTTCTTATTCATCATAAGTCACTCGGGTTGGCCAATTTATAAGGGTACATTCCCTAACATTTATAGACTCTAAGGTTGAGATGGATCTACAAGGGTTCATTGATGAGATGGAAAAAATCTTCAGGGTTATACATGCTACTAATTTGGAGGGTGTAGAGTTTGCTACATATTAATTAAAGGATGTAGCTTATTTATGGTATGAGGAGTGGGACGCTATGAGGGGTGATGATGCTAAGAAGGCTATGTGGTATGACTTTTTAAGGGTCTTTCTTGATTACTTCTTTCCTCAGGAGTTTGGGAAAACTAAAGCTGAGGAGTTTTTTAACTTGAAGCAAGGGAAGATAAGTGTGAAGGAGTATGCAATGAAAATTTAGCAGTTGTCCCGTTATGCTCCAAAAGTGTCTAGCATGAGATCCAAGATGAGAAAGTTTGCTTTTACTTTGTCCCGTGATCTGACATTAGAGTGTAAGGTTGTTATGCTAAATAATGAAATGGGCATCTCTAAGTTGGTGGTTTATATGCATCAGGTAGAGAATGAAAAGAAGAAACTAGCAGAGATATAAGAGAGGCTAAATAAGAAGTTTAGATATTTAGAGCAGGGTAGGGGTCAACAAAATAGTGGGAAAGATAGTAGAAAGTGAACCAAGAAGAAGTATTGGGGAAATTCATATTCACCATCCAGCGCCCCTTATCCTAAGATTTTGAGTGATCGTCGTTTTCAGACTAGTAGTGGTCCCAAGGCACAGGGTTTCAGTCTCAAGGTAGTAGAGCTCAGTCAGCTCCATCTTATTCTCCTTATCATTTTTGTGGGCAACTTCATCATGGATATTGAGAGCAGGGGAGAAATTGGTGCTATAATTATGGTTAGTTGGATTACATACAATGGGATTATCATTCATCCAAGGCAGCCGCTTGTGCTAATAAGGTTTCTGTCACCACTTCTTCTGCTCCTGCACTAAAGGGTACTACTTCTAGTACCGACATGAGCCAGAATCTTCTTTATTCACTCTTGACTCGCTAGGAATCTGAGGAATCCCCAAATATGGTTAAAGGTATGTTACAACTCTTCTCTCGTGATATTTATTATTTGCTTAATTTGGGTTCTACCCTCTCTTATATTTTCCCTTATGTGGTTATGCATTTTGGTTTTGGTTTTGAAAATAATTCCACCCATTTTTGTGCCTACTCTAGTGGGTGTTTCTATAGTTCATAGAAAAATTTGAAGGGTTGTATTGTGTCAATCTTTCGTTGAGAGACATCAGTGGATTTGATAGAGCTGGATATGATGGATTTTAATGTTATCTTAGGGATTGTTTGGCTTTATTTGTGCTATGTTTCTCTGGATTGTAGGACCCAAAGAATCAGCTTTCACTTTTCTAATGAATCGGTATTAGAATAGGAGAGTAGTTCTTTAGTGCCCAAATGGAGGTTTCTTTCCTATCTTAGTTCTTAGAAATTGATTTCTCAAGGGTGTCTTATCATCCAGTTTAGGTGAAGGATTCTGACTTTGAAAATCCTTCTTTGCAAATTGTCCTTGTGGTTAATGAATTTTTATAAGTGTTTCTCGATGATCTTCCTAGAATTCGTCTCAGTAGAGAAATAAATTTTTGGATTATCTTCTATTAAATACTCATTCTCTTCCCATTCCCCATTATAGAGTGGATCTATCTAAATTAAAGAAGCTAAAGGAATAGTTAAAGTATCTACTTAATAAGGGTTTCATCCATCCTAGTATTTCTTAGTGGGATGACCCGACACTTTTTATGTGTAAGAAATATGTGTCTCTTCGAATGTGTATAGATTATCGTTAGTTGAATAAGGCGATAACGAATAATAAGTATCCTCTTCCTAGGATTGATGATATTTTCGACTAGCTTCAGGGTGCTAGATGCTTCTCTAAGATTGATCTTCGTTTAGGTTATCATCAGTTTAAAATTATAGAGGTTGATATTCCCAAGACTTCTTTCAGAACCTGATATGGTCACTATAAATTTTTGGTTATGTTATTTGGGTTGACTAATTCTCTAGCTGTGTTCATGGATCTTATTAATCGGGTTTTCAAGCCATTTGTAGATTCGTTTGTGATAGTATTCATTGATGATATCTTAGTGTACTCTAAGAGTGAAGAGGATCATGCCAATCACCTCTGAATTGTGTTATAGACTCTTAAAGACCAGAAGTTTTATGCTAATTTTTCTAAGTGTGAGTTTTGGCTGAATGTTGTGACTTTTCTAGGCCATTTGTTTCTAGTGAGGGGATCAAGGTAGATCCACAAAAAGTTGAGGCAGTTAAAATATGGCCTAGACCCACAACTACAACTGATATTAGATATTTCTTAGGCTTGGCTGGGTATTATAGGAGATTTGTGAAGAGTTTCTCTTCTATTGATGCTCCATTGACAAGGTTGGCTCAGAAAAAGGTTAAGTTTTTATAGTCCTATGCATGTGAACGTTGTTTTGAGAATTTGAAGGATAAGTTAACTTTTGCACCAATTTTTACCCTGCCTGAGGGTACTGATGTTTTATTTGTGTTTTATGATGCATCCTGTGTAGGATTGGGTTGTGTTTTGATGCAGCATAGTAAGTTTGTGGCTTATTCTTCTAGAAAACTTAAGGTTCATGAGAGGAATTATTCCATTCATGACTTAGAGTTAGTGGTTGTGCTTTTTGCATTGAAAATTTGTCGCCATTATTTGTGGGGATGCATGTAGACATCTATTCAAACCATAAGAGCTTGCAATATATGTTTACACAAAAGGATTTGAATCTCAAGCAGAGGCTTTTTTAAGGATTATGACACGAGTCTTTAATGCCATCTAGGTAAAGCTAATTTTGTTGCTGATGTTCTTAGCAGGCTATCTATATGAAGCTTATTCCATGTTGATTAAGAAAAAAGAGGATTAGTGAAAGGCATTCACATGTTTGCTAACTTGGGAGTTCATCTTTTCGACTCTGAGAATGGGGGAAGTGATTGTTCAGGAAGTGGTCAAATCATCTCTTGTGTTGAGGTAAAGAAAAAGTAGATTTTGGATCCCATACTTATGCAGATTAACGATAATGAGGGGTTGGCAAAATATTATGGTGTTCGAGATTAGGGGAGATAATATCTTGAGATATCAAGGAAGATTATATATTCCTGATTTTGATGGGATGCGAGAAAGGATTTGCACAAAGGCTCATGAGTCTAGATATACAGTTCATCTGGGTTCAACTAAGATGTATTATGACTTGAAAGAAATCTATTGGTGGAATAATATAAAGAGGGATATGGAAAGTTTTATTGTTGCTAAGTGTATGGTTTGTCAGCAAGTCAAGATTGAACACTTGATGCCTAATGGGATGTCTTAAGAGATAGAGTTGCCCATGTGAAAGTGAGAGATGATTAATATGGATCTCATTATGGGTTTTTCGTGGTCTTGAAATCAGTATGATTTAGTTTGGGTCATTGTGGATTGGATGGCTAAGTCTGCTCACTTCTTGCCTGTAAGGACTAACTACTCAGAAGAGGACTATGCTAGGTTCTTTATTTGGAGATTGTGAAGATGTATGGAACGCTCGCGTCAATCATTTTAGACTACACTATGCAATTTTTTTCTCACTTTTGGCATCTATTTTAGAAAGGTATGGGTACACAGGTGAACCTTAGCACCACTTTCCACCCTCAAATTAATGGGCAAACGGATCACACTATTCAAACTTTGAAGTTATGCTAAGGGACTGTGCAATTGATTTTAAAGGGATTCGGGTTGATTATTTGCCTCTTATTGAGTTTGCTTACCATAACAGTTATCATTCTAGCATTCAGATAGCTTCCTTTGAGGCTCTTTATGGTAGGAGGTGTAGGTCTTCTATTGGATGGTTTGAGGTTGGTGAGACTAGATTATGCTGTCCTGACCTAGTTTACCAAGCCATGGAGAAGGTAAAGGTGATTATATAAAGACTTAAGACTGCTCAAAGTCACCAAAAGTCTTATACAAATGTGAGACAAAGAGAATTGGAGTTTGAAGTAAGTGATTGGGTATTCTTGAAGGTGTCTCCGATGAAAGGAGTCATGAGGTTTGAGAAGAAGGGGAAGCTTAGTCCTTGTTACATTGGTCCCTATCAGATTTTGAGGAGAATCAAAGTATGGGGTATGAGTTAGATTTTCTTGCAAGTTTATCTTTGATCCATTCCATGTTTCATATGTCCATGCTGAAAAAGTGTCTGGGTGATCCTTCCTTGATAGTTCCTGTTGAGGATTTTGGTGTTATAAGTTCTTTGTCTTAAGATAAAGTCTTGATTGAGATATTGTATAGTCATGTTCATAGGTTGAGAACCAAGGATGTATCTTCACTGAAAGTTCTTTGTAGAAATCAAAAGGTGAAAGAAGCTACATGGGAAGTTGAGGAAGATATGAAGGACAAGTATCCATTCTCGTTCCCTGTGTTGGTTGAAAGTGCTTAAGGTATGAATTTTATTTTCTTCTTGTCACTTTCTGAGTTTGTCATTTGATTCTGATGTATTCTTGCTATTTTCATGCTAAAAGTGTCCTAACTTATCATTCAGGGATGAATGATCCTGGGGGTGGGGGATAATGTAAGACCCCTTAAAATTTTGATTATTTAACTTTTGACCTTCCTGTGTGCGTAATGTCAATTTTTGACTTGAATTATGTTTAGGGATGTAAAAAGGGTGTTTGGGAAAGTTATGGATTTTTCGAAGGGAGTTCAGGGTCATTTTGGGACCCTGAGGCAATGAGGGTCCGTGATAAGGCCATGTCATGGAGGTTAACCTCCGTGATATTGGCGTGGCATGGAGGCTAAACTCCGTGATAATGATATGCCACACGAGTGTTCTAATGTCGTCCAATATTGTTTTTTTTCAACTTGGGATAAGGGGATTTTTTTCTTACCCCTTGTACGACCTTTAAACATAAAATAAACCTCTTTTATTCAATTTTCAATGATCGCAATTATTCATTCTTTTTTAAAACTCAAAACCTAAGAACATTCAAGGGTTTCATAGAGAATTCATCATCTGAGCTCTTAACTTTAAATTCACTTCAATTTCTTGTATATTTCAGCCATGTTTCTCTTCCCTAAACTTTAATTTTGCATTGTGGCATGAATTGAATGGATTTTCATGTGATTTAAATTGAGTTTTGAAACCGGGTTGAGGGATTTTGGTTGTTACTAATTAAATCACTTGTCCCATATTTTAAATTAATTATTCATGCTTTAAATTGATGTTTTTGGGACTGAATTGGTACATTGTTTAAATGATTGGAATGGGGAACATGGTTTTCCCCTAAATTGGATGAATTTTGACTTAGAATTGGCACTAACCGCAACCTACTTTATAATCTTGTTATGAATATGGACAAATTACATGGTTTAACTTGCTTTGAAACTCAATGCATTGCATTATGGATAAATAGATATAAAAAATGTACTTTGATGGCCTTGGTGGCCATGGTTTGAATTTCAAATGGAACTTGTGAGACAATGTGGTTATGTGGATTGGTTTGGCATGTTTAATTTAGCTTGAAAGCATATTGGTATTACAATTCCAATTAGTAAATTCTTAAATGAATGATTCCTGGGTTACTAGTTAGTTTTATGTGCAAATTATTTTAATTTAGACTTAAAGGGGGTTGTGCAGCTCACTGTGAAGGTGTAAGTCCCGGAGGGATGAACACTTGAAACCACGTTTGTTGGCGTTGTGGGTCTATACGAACTTGTGCTCGAAACACGCTTGACATATATATTTGGGACGACTATTGCCCATGGTGGCTTTAGTTTTCCCTCAGTTTTTCCTTAATTCATGCGTCTAATATGAACTAGGGCCCTTTCAATAGGGGGAGCTGAACGCATATAGCCCATGGGAGCCTTTAGGATGGATCAAGCTACACAGTCTAGGTTAATGTTTTGAAAATCTAATGTTCATGACCCTTACCTTATTCCAGCATTCTATATATATGTATATATGAATGTGTGCATGCAATTTTGACTGATCTTGGACATGGCATTATGTTTTCACTTTCCCCTGAGTTACATGCTAGTGCTTATCCCAATGTCTGTCCTATGACACTATATCATTCCATGATATAGGGCTCGAAGATTTTTTTGTTGCTCCTATGCAATATTAGGTGGTTGAGCATGTCTATTGAGTGCTATTAAGTGGTGAGCCTCCATCATTCAGAAGGATTTGTCATTTCATTTTCCTCTCTTTATTTTCATAGTATGTTTGATTCTTTTGTGTTATAGTCGGGGGCATGTCTCGACAGTTGTTATTTTGGTTTTAAAGGATATTATGGACTGATGTGCACTTTTGATGCTTAAAAAAGGAAAATATGCAAGTTTTTGAGGCCTTTATGTTAGATATGATCTGTTTTGGGTATGTTTTGCAGGAAACCATGTTTTGGATGCTAAGATCATGAAAAAGTTGAAAAAGGTATTTTTGGCTACTTTTAGAGAGATTATGGATGTTTGGAATGTTTTTTGGCTTAATCGTTATCAATGCATGTTCGAGAGTCAAAGAAGAGCTAAACAACTAACTCCCAGCACCTACTAAGTAAACCTACGGACCGCATATAGACCTACGGACCGCATGTAGACAAAACAAGTGCCAGAAACCCAAAATCCCGAGCGCTGACTTGCAGGAAATTGTCCATCTGCAACTTGCGGTGTGCACCTGTGCCCTATCCTAGACCGTAGGTACTACCTCGCCTGTACAAGACCTCAGGTATAGAGAGCATGTGACTATTGACCTAGCTTTCTCCTAGTTCATTTGGGATTTATTTTTAGGGTTTTCTCTTATACTAAAAATACCTCTTATGTAATTTTTAGTAGGAGTTACACACTTTTGACACTCAGAAACATATTTTGGTTCCAAGTTCCGTCTTTGATCTTGGGATTTCCTTGTATTGACTTTGTTTGATTATTTAGTTTATGGTTGTGGGTTTCTATTCATCTTATTATTTCTATTTCATTCACGCTTTTAGTTATGATTGATATTGATTGTTTCACAACTATGAGCAGTTAAAACCCATAGCTAGGGTTGTGGAAACCCTGGCGAATTGACGAAGTAGGGGAAGTGCGATTGTTGATCCGAACCAAGACCAATGGAATGCATTCCTTAACATTGTTATGATTGATTTCTTAATGGGTGCACACATTAAGATCCCGCCTAGATATTGCTACTTACTCTAAAAGAGGAGTAGTGACTAGGAAAAGATAAGGACAACAGTATTTTGGAATTTAACTATTGATCCACATTTCTAGGTTCTATCTACATAAGATGGTTAGGATTTATCTAATAACAAGAGACTCAAAAGGTAATAGTTAACTGAGATCAAGATAAGGGTTAGTAGTGCGACACCTTGAGCCTCAAAAGGTAAAGGGTGAAATCCTTTAACTCATCCAAAAGACTGTAGAAGGTACATAACTTATCGATTCTATATGCAATGTATTGGATTGGTTTAACAATGCATGATAAGCCTACAAAGTTGAGAATCCAGGGGGAACACAATCCTTGTGTTCACTTACGACTGATTTCCAGCAAGTTAATACTGTTCTTTGCTCTGATTACTATAAACAAAACCCCTTATTTACTTTTCCTGTTTTGCCGATTGACTACAACTGTTGAGATCTAACCCACGTGTTCTCTTCAGATTTGACCCCAACCTTAGTTGGGTTACTATATCTTGATAACGACCGTATAATCATCTCAAAGGAGGAGTTTCTTGGACGTCATCATTGACAAGTGTGGGTTGGTTTTTTGTTTTTAATCTTAGTCCTTTTTTTAGTTATCTATTCATCTCTTTATTACTGTTTGATTGGCTTTCAATTTATTGTGATTATTGTGCTATTGAGGTTAGGCTAAAGAGGGTGGTCTCCGATCCATGGTGGGGTTAAGATACCCATCACGACTTGGCCCGAGATCAGACCGTGAGACTAAATTTACCGGCGTTGGGGGTTCATGTGACCACGTGCTTGGTGCACACTTTATTTATATTTTAGGAGGGCTATAACCTTGATATATTTGGCCTTTCTACAATTTTTCCTCAGTTCAAGTGTCTAGCACACACTGGGTCCCTTCTAGTAGGGGAGATGGACCCATATAGCCCATGGGTGCCTTTAGGATGGATCGAGATACATAGTTTAGGTTAAATTATTAAACTCTCATGTTCATGACCTTTTTCCTATCCCAACATCCTTTCTCTCTTTGTCTCTATACAAATGTGGTGCATATGGTTTATGGATGGATTTTGGTAATAGCATTATTTTGTCCCAATCCCCTGAGTTACATGCTAGTGCATGCCCCACTGATCGTCTTTGGACACTACATCATTTCATGACGTAGGGTCCAAGGGTTTTCCATTACTCTTGTGCAGAGTTAGGTGATCTGGTGTTCTTATTGATCTGCTATGAAGTGGTTAGCCTCCATCTTTTGGAAGGCCCAGTTGTTTTATTGTTTCCCGTATTGTTTAGTATTTCATTTTGGATTCTTTTGGTCATAGTCCAGGGCATGTCTCAACTTAGTTGATATTTTGGTTTTAGAGGCTTTTATGGACAAGTGTGGGTTGGATTGTTGGTTTTGACTCTTAGAACTTTGATTTGATCTATTTATCTTTTTATCACTATCTTGATTGGATTTTGCTTTATTATTATTATTATTGTGCTTTTGAGGATTGGCTAAGGGGATGGTCTCCGGACCATGGTGGGCTTGAGATACCCATCACGACTAGGCCCTGGTTTGGGTCATGACAGATGTGAACTCGACTATGACCTAAAAGAAAAGAATCCTAGAGTACTAAGTCAATAAAAGAAACTAGTGAATGGCATGGCCTTTCGAAGGATGGTATCTCACCACTTCACAACAACTCTATAAACGCACCACACTACCTAATGCTGTATAGTAGTAATAGAAAAGTCCTCGAAATCTACATCATCAAATAATGTAGTGTTCAAAGATTGTTAGTGGGGAGAGCACTGGCATGTCAATTAAGAAATAGGGATAAAGTAATGCAATCATCAAAATCCAGTCATAAACCTTATGCACCACATTCATACACATAAATATAGGATGCAGGGATAGGGACAAGGGTCATGAACATGATACTTTAAAAATTTAACCTGAAATGTGTAATTCGATCCATCCCCAAGGCATCCTTGGGCTATATGGGTCCAGATCCCCCTGATGGAAGGGCCCAATGCGTGCTAGCTGCACAAACCGAGGAAAAACTACAGAAAGGCTAAGGACATCATGGTCATGGCCCTCCAAAAAAATATATATAAAATGTGCACAAAAAATACAATCACATGGACCCCCAAGACCAACAAATGTGGTTTCCAGTGTCGATACCACTAGGATTTACACCTTCAAAGTGAGCTACACAATCTCCTTTAAGCCCAAATTAAAACAATTTGCACATAAACAACCATTAACTGAAGAGTCATTCATTATGGAATTTACCACTTGGTATCGACATACCAATAAACGTGCAAGCTAATATAATTATGCCAAACTAATCCATATGACAAAATTGACTCTTAAGTTCCATTTAAAATACAATATAAAGGCCACCAAGGCCATCCAAAACCATATTCATTCATTTATCCTTTAATGCAATTAATAGGTTCAAAAGACAAAATAAAGCATGCAATTATCCATATTCGGAATCAATTTAAATGGTGGGTTGAGGTTAATGCAATTATCAGGTCAAAGTTCCATCAATTTGGGGAAACCCATGTCCCTCATTCCAACCATTAAACCAACGCACCAATGAAGTCCCCATAACTATAAATTAAAGCATGAATGAACATTTTAAAACATGGGGAAGAAATTTAAGTAAACCCAATCAAAATCCCTCAACCCAATTTTAAACCCATAAATTTAATCACATGAATATCCAATAAATTTATGCCATAATGTAAAAACACAAGTTAGGGATGAGCAACATGCCTGAATTATACATGAATTTGAAGGCAATTCAGATTTTAGAGCCAAGAGTAGTGGTTTCTTGTAAAACTCTTGAATGTTCTTAGGTTTTGAGTTAGAGAGAAGAAAAATGGTGTTTGATCTTTTAAAACTGAAGGGAAAAGAGTTATTTCATGTTTATAAGTCATATAAGGGGTAAAAATACCAAAATCTCCTCACCCCAAGTGAAAAAACAAAAGCTGGATAAAATTAAAATAGCAGCATGAGACACCGCTATCATGGAGGGTAGCCTCCATGCAACAACCTTATCACAGAGCTAACCCTCGTGTCATGCTACAATCGTAGAGTCTCACTTCCCTGGGGTTCCAAAATGACCCAAACCCCTTTCAAAAATTCCAAATATTTTCCAAATTACCCTTTTAACATTCCAAATCACTATTCAAGTCAAAAATGGACATTATACATGTGGGTGGTTCAAAAATAAAATAGTTGAAATTTTTACGGGAACTCACATTATCCCTCCCAGGATCATTTGTCCCCAAATGACGAGTTAGGAAGTTTTTAGCACGATAATATCAAGAACACATCAGAATCAAATGACAAATTAAAAATGTAACAAGGGGGAAACAAAACTCATACCTTAAGCACTTTCATTCAACTCGAGGAACAAGAATGGGTACTTAGCTCTCATATCTTTTTTAGCTTCCCATGTAGCCTCTTCTACCTTTTGATTTCTCCAAAGGACCTTTACCAAAGCTATGTCCTTGTTTCTTAATCTACAAATTTTCCAATACAATATCTTAATCGGGACTTTCTCATAAGATAACGAATCTGGAACACCAACCTCCTCAAAAGAAACTATCAAAGAAGGGTCACCCACAAACTTTTTAAGCATGGACACATGAAATATGGGATGAATAGAACCTAAACTCACTGGAAAGTCTAAATCATAAGAGACATTCCCAATTCTCCTTAAAATCTGATATAGACCAACATAACGGGGACTGAGCTTCCCCTTTTTCCCAAATCTCATAAATCCTTTTATAGGAAACAACTTTAAGAATACCTAATTACCAACCTCAAACTCCAACTCTCTTTACCTTACATTTGCATAAGACTTTTGGCGACTGTGAGCAGTCTTAAGTCTTTCTCTAATCAACTTCACCTTATCCATGGCTTGGTGAACTAAGTCAGGACCAAACAACCCAGTCTCACCCACTTCAAACTACCCAATAGGAAACCTATACTTCCTACCATAAAGAGCCTTAAAAAGTGCCATTTGGATACTCTAATGATAATTTGTTTTGTAAGAAAACTCAATTAGAGACAAATGGTCAACCCAACTACTTTTAAAATCAATCACACAGAACCTTAGCATATCCTCCAAAGTTTGAATAGTATATTCCACTTGTCCATCCGTCTGAGGGTGAAAAGCGATGCTAAGGTTCACCTGAGTACCCAAGCCTTTTTGAAATGAACACCAGAAGTGAGAGAAAAATTGCGTACCGACGTATGAATTAATGGACATGACCACACCATTCAACCTATCTATCTCTTGAATAAATAAATTAGCATAATCCTCTCCTGAGTTTTTAGTCCTCACGGGCAACAAGTGACCAGACTTAGTCATTTATCCACAATGACACGAGTAGAATCATACTAATTCTGAGACCGCGGAACACCAATAATGAAATCCATATTAATCATTTACCACTTCCGCATAGGAAACTCTATCTATTGAGACATGCCACCAGGTATCAAATATTCTACCTTAACTTGCTGACAAACCACACACTTAGTAACAAAATTTGCCATATCCCTCTTTATATTATTCCACCTATAGATTTTCTTTAAGTCATGATACATTTTGTTGAACCCAGATGAACTGTATATCTAGACTCATGAACCTCAGCTAAAATCCTTTCCCATAACCTATCTATATCAGGAACACATAACCTTCCTTGATACCTCACGAGGCCATCTCCTCCAATCTCAAAAGCCATAAACTTTTACTGACCTATATCATTCTTAATCTGCATAAGTATAGGATTTAAAACCAGTTTCTCCTTCACCTCAGTACCAAGAGATGATTTAACCACTTCTTAAATAATCACTCCACCATCTTTAAAGTCTAAGATATGAACTCCCAAGTTAGCTAGCCTGTGAATATCCCTTACTAATCCACTCTTCTTCTTATCAACATAAGACAAGCTCCCCATAGACAACCTGCTAAGAGCATTGGCAACAACATTAGCTTTACCTAGATGGTAGTGTAAACTTATATCATAATCTTTATATATCTCGAGCCACTACCTCTGCTTGAGGTTTAATTCCTTCTGCATAAATACATATTCCAAGATCTTATGATCTGAATAAATATCCATATGCACTCCATATAGCTAATGGTGCCAAATCTTTAAAGCAAAGACTACAACTGCCAACTCTAAATTGTGAGTCAGATAATTTCTCTCATGAACAAGCTGCTTGGAAGCATAAGCCATAAACTTACCATGCTGCATCAAAACACAACCCAGTCCAAACCAGGATGCATCACAGTAAACAAAAAACTATAAGTACCCTTGGGCAGGGTCAAAACTGGCGTAGAAGTACACTTATCCTTTAACTTCTCAAAACTAACTTCACAAGCACTGGACAACAGAAACCTAACATTTTTCTGAGATAACTTCATTAGTGAAACAGTAATAGAGGAGAAACTCTCCACAGACCTCCTGTAATACCAACTAAGCCCAAAAAACTCCTAATGTTGGTTGGAGTCATGGGTTTAGGCCATTTTTTAACTACCTCAACTTTCTACAAATCCACCTTGATCTACTTACTAGAAACTACATGCCCAAGAATGGTCATAATAGTTAGACAAAATTTACACTTAGAGGTGATTGGAATGATCTTCATCACTCGTAGAGTATACCAAGATGTCATCAATAAAGACTATAACAAACAAATCCAGAAATTGCCTAAACACCTAATTCATAAGATTCATAAAAGCATCTAGAGAATTTGTCAACCTAAATGATATAAACCAAAACTAACAACAACCATATCGGGTCCAAAAAGTAGTCTTGGGAATATCAACTCCCTAATTTTCAATTGATGATAACTCGAACAGAGATAAATCTTACAGAAACACCTAGCACCTTGAAGCTGATCTAAAAGTTCATCAATCCTCGAAAGTGGACACTTATTTTTCACTGTAACCTTATTCAACTAATGATAGTCTATAGACATCCTAAGTGATCCATCTTTATTTCACACGTAAAGCACTAGATCACCCCACAAAGAAGTTCTAGGATAGATGAAACCCTTATCAAGAAAATCTTTTAATTGCTCCTTAAGTTCCATTACTTCACCAGAGCCATCCTATAAGTGAGACACCCCAAACTTTGGCCTTTGCAAAATTTTTTGAGTCTTGAACATTCTGTGCATTATACAACTTAGATCATTTCAGTCGTATGGTATGGATACGGGTCAAGGACACTAGTCGTATATTGGTCAGTTTACATTAACATAGTTTTGTTCTAGATATAAAAAGGCATCATACGAATCATATGATCATGATATGAGTGGTAAGGTCCAAACCCTAGGTTGTTCAGTATCTAGCATTTATATTCTGCTCAGGGTATGATTTAGATAGGTACTAGTCGCATGGTAGGGTATGACTTATGGTAAAAAGTCATATGTTGGATAGATTATTGTGTCCCATATTCTGGTCAACATACGAGTGGAGGGTACCACTCGTATAATATGGGTACGAGTGGAGAGGCCAAACTGTACCCTTCTGCAAGTATTTTATAATTTTTACGCTGAGGGTATTTTGGATATTTTTAACCCTAAGACCTTAAGTTCCTATGTCTTATAAAATTATTTGTTCCCTTATTCCTCACTTGGAAGGATAAAAAACACTCTCAAAATCCTCTCTAAACTCTCTCTTAAAGATTGGTCTAGAGTTCTACAAGGTGTTTATCTAGAGGATCAAGAGTCAAGTTCTTTCCATGAATCTTCATGAATAAGGCATGTTACTCTTCCTTCATTGTTAGTTCATAAAAATTATGTGTTTTAAGCATTGCTCTTGTTATACCCCACACTTTTCCTAGCTTAAATTCATCCCTAGAATGTTAAGAGATAGCTTCTAAAATAAATATTATTTATTTCGTGTAGAATCTATCATATTTAGACCTCCCATTGTGTGTAAAATTGAATAAGCTTTCCAACGATATAAGATTTTCCTAAATTTGATAACCGCGTAGCAAGTTATGGCTATTTTAAGTTTCAGTCCTAAAACACCATCATTTGGACCCTTAGCGCATCGCAGATCAGTGTATATTTCCAATTGTCCTATTCCAGTGTCCTTTCACAATATTGGCGTATCACGAAGAGGGTCAATTTCCTGTTTGTCAATTTCCATAGGTCTAACACATCTTATATAGCTTAGGATTATACTAAGTTGTATATCGGAGAGTTAGTTAGATTGCATGGGGTTCCCTTGTCTATCATCTTAGATAGGGGTACTCAGTTTACTTCCTAGTTTTAGAGAGCTTTTCAGAAGGGTCTTGGTACCTAATTTTATCTTATTTTAGGTTTTTATCCTCAGAAAAATGGTCAAGTAGAGAGGACCATCCAAACTCTAGAAGATATATTGAGGGCATGCGTTCTTGATTTCAAGGGTAGTTGGGATAAACATTTTCCATTGATTGAGTTTGCTTATAATAACAATTATCATTCTAGCATACAGATGGCCCCGTTTTAGGATCTTTATGGGAGGAGATGTAGATCACCCATAGGTTGGTTCGAGGTGGGTGAGGCTACCTTTTTTGAGCCCGATATAGTGTATAAAGCTATGGAAAAAGTTAAGTTGATTATAAAAAGGTTCAAAATAGCCCAGAGTCATCACAAATCCTATGCAGATGTGAGAAAAAGGGACCTCATGTTTGAGGTTGGTAATTTAGTGTATTTTAAGCTTTCATCCATGAAAGGGGTGAAGAGATTTGGCAATAAGGGGAAACTCAGTCCCTGATATGTCGACCCTTTCAGATTTTTGAGTCGTGTTGGGAGAGTAGATTATTTGCTTGAGTTGCCTACAGACTTGTCAACTGTTAATCCTGTATTCCATGTCTCTATCTTAAGAGGAGTATCGGTGGCTCTACTGTTGTAGTTCCTTTGAAAAGCTTAGATATTTAGAACAGTCTTTCTTATGAAGAGATTTCAGTCGAGATTTTAGATCATCATATTCGTAGACTAAGGAACAAAGAAGTTCCATTGGTCAAAGTTCTTTGGTAAAATCAGTCTGTTGAGGGTGTCACTTGGGAAACAGAAGCAGATATACCAGCCAAGTACCCTCACCTTTTCTTCACAAACTCAGATTTATACAAAGGTAATACTCTTCATTGATATAATTCATTTCTACTCACATATTTAGATATATAATTGTCCTCATATAAGTTCATGCACTCATAGAATTACTCAGAAGCTTAGAATGAATTAGATTTAGACTCGTAGTTTATTTCAGTTGTGCATGCTACCTTACATTCTTAGATTTTTTAGAAATTTTAGCTTAGCTAGCTTAAATTCATCCCTAGAATATTAAGGGATAGCTTAAAAAATGAATGCAATTTATTTTGTGTGGAATCCTTTAGATTTAGGCATTCCGTTGTGCGAGAAATTGAATAAGCTTTCCAACGATATAAGATTCACCTAAATTTGATAACCAAGTAAGAAGTTTTGGTTAATTTAAGTTCTAGTCATAAAACACCATCATTTGGACCCTTAGCTCATTGCGGATACGTATAAATTTTCAATTGTCCCATTCTAGTGGCCTTCCGCAATATTGGTGCATGACGAAGAGGGTCAATTTCCCATTTGTTGATTTCCAGAGGTCCAACGCAATAATGGCGCATCGTACCATGTTCCAAAATGGTATTCCAAAGTGGCACCGTGATGTCTCCGCATTGCGGAGTCTACCTAGTTTCCATTCATTGATTTCTAGTGAGCCACCGCAATAGTAGTACCTCATGGTGGCCACCCAGTTCAAGAAAATGTACGTTTTTCAGTTTTGTTACAAAGTTTATAGGGGCTATTTTGATAAATCTCCAACCCCAATCCATCCAAAAATAAAAGATTAATCATATTTGAGAGCACTTTATGCCTTATTCATCATTCTGTCTTAAATAAAACCCTAAGGCTCATACTTTCTCTCCAAGGAACCCAAAATTTCCTCCATCAATTCTCCAAGATAATATAAGATTAAGAATTTCCAATTCAAGAACTCCAGGAAGTCATCTCCAAAAACATCAATAGAGAACCAAGATTCAAGTTCTAGCATCTAGATCATCAAATTAAGGTATGTGGGGTTTGAACAAGGATTATTCTTTCATTCTTGTGCCCAAAACTTTATTTTAATTATAAATTTACTGCAATTTATGTAATTTCCCATAAAATGCAAGTTATGGTTTATACCCATTATCATTACTTGCAAGATTATGAGATTTCCCATGATTTACAAGTTGAATTACATGACTATATTCATATTTCTATGCATTATGCAGTAATTTCCAGATTTTATGATAAATTATAAGTGTTTGTGTTATCAAGCATGAATTTTTAGATGTTTTAACATGAGATTGATTGTTTTAACATGAGATTGATTCATGAATCGTTAAGCCCCAATTTAACATTGTTATTTTGAGATTATTTGTGCCACGAGCACCCTCAGGTAAGATTATTTACAGATTTTGTTAAAGATTTGACCTTTTGGTACTAAGCTAAGATAAGAATTCACTTTGTTCAGATAACTTGAGATTTAAAGAAAGAAAAGCATAATTGGTTTTCTTGTAAACACTTGTGCTATTTTTGAAGTCGATTTCTTAAGATCTTGAGCATAAGAATGGGAGTAGTCATTAGCACCGAGATGGGTAGGTTACTACGGTTTCATACCCCAGAACTACGTGCCAACGTAGGATTCAGATTTATTCCCAATTCTACATGGATGACTCAAATTATGATCACTAAGATAGAAGTTCTATTTCGATGGCAAGGGTAGAACAACCTTACCTAACAAGGGCCAGGCGTAGGACTCTATGGATGCTCACATGGTGTATGTCGGTTAGAAGAACCTCCCAAAATCTGTCCCCCACTCTTCAACAGTCTAATGATTTAAATCTTTAACATAAAAACATATGTTTTAGAATTTATGGTTTTATGATTCTTAAGCTTTAAGATAAAGTATTTTATAGATTTCAGAACTAAGTGTAATGACTCACAAGATTTATGGTATATGTATTATCAATTATGATTATGATTTTTAGAATTCAGATTACTCAAGACTGTGTGAGTCATTTACATTTAACATGCACGATTTTATAAACTGTGATGATATTGTTTACTTATTGCATGCACCCCCATATACTCAGTATATCCTCAAAGTACTGATTTACATATATGTCTATGTTCTATATTGTCTCATAATGTAAGTTAAGGTGATCAATCTCACCAATGTTAGTGATCTTCGAGCACCTCTTCTACATTCCTGCAGTTGGTGAGTCCTTATAGTTTGGGGACTTAGTTTTTCACACTTTCAGTTTATTAGCAAATGTTTCTCATTTTATTTTAGACAGTTTGAGTCAGCTGGGGCCTATCCTAGTGACTCTCTAGATTCAGATAGTAGACGCTTGTCGGACTACTATATTCAATGTTAGACCTTTGATTTAGTATTCAGATTCTCAGTATTGTCTTGCAAAGATTTATTAGATTCCTATGATTAGATAAGCTTTCTACATTTATTATGTTTTCATATTCATATCTCTTTTAATTTGAGATTTAGATTTAGTAGAAAGCAACTAGGGTTAGATCAGGACTACTTTTAGTTCGAAGCACTGTGTGGCATCCTCGGAATCAGATTTTGGGCCGTTACAAACTCGGTATCAGAGCCTAAAGTTTAAAAATTCCTAGGGAGTTAGGAAAACCGCATTATGTAGAGTCTTGATCATTGGTGTAAAGCACGCCACATCTATGAGCAAGAAGCTATGGAACGTTTAGGAAATCATCTCTTCTTTCATGATTATTCATTATCTCTATCTACTTCTAACTCGTGCTTTCACGTGATAGAAAATGCCTCCTCATCGAGCTGACGCCCACAGAAATGATAACCAACCACCTCAGCCCATAAATCCTTTGAACGAGATTGTATCACATGCAGAGTTCTAGGCTTCCTTTCAGGTGCTAGCGCAAGCTGTGACATATAATGTTCAAGGCAACCATCAAGCTACAGTCCTACACCAGAAGGATGAGGACTTAATCGCAGCCAGAATTTGAGATTTTATGAGGATAAATCCACCAGAATTTTTTGGGTCGAAGGCAGGTGAGGACCCACAGTTGTATCTAGGTAAGGTGAAGAAGATCACCCAAATTATGCATGTTTTTAAAGAGGAGAGTGCAGAATTGGCATCCTATAGGCTGAAGGATATTGCGTATGATTGGGTGGTGATGTGAAAGAAAAGTAGATAGGAGAATGCAGCTCCCATGACTTGGCAGATTTTTTAGAATGTATTCTTGGACAAGTTCTTCCCACGTGAGATGAGGGAAGATAAGATATAAGAGTTCATAAACCCGAGGCAAAGCTCAATGATAGTGAAGGAGTATTGCCTCAAGTTCAACCAGTTGTCTAAGTATGCCCTGAACAGATGGCTGACCCTAGGTCAAGCATGAGTAAGTTTGTGATCGGTGTGTTCGAGTTGGTAGTTAAGAAGTATGGGACTTCTATGCTTATTGAATACATAGATCTTCCTAGATTGATGATGCACGCTCAGTAGATTAAGGCAGAAAAGGGAAAGAAAAGAGAGAGAGCAAATAAGAGAGCTAGAACAGGGCAGTTTGATTATGGTCAAAATAGGTTTGGAGGAGCAAATCATCCGTATTTTAAGAATCGTTCATCTATGACTGGACCTTCTTCAGCCAATACTCTTACCCCCCGAAATAGGCAAGAGTAGTAGGGTAAGTCTTCTATGTCGAGGTCTTAGAATAGTGTAAGTAATAGACCTAATTACCCCTCATGTTTGAAGTATGGTAAGAATCATGAAGGTGAATATTTATGGGGTAATAAAGGTTGTTATGGTTGTGGCCAGCCCAATCATGGAATCAAAGAGTGCCTGCATGCTAGGCAGGGGAATAGAGATGTTCGTCCTCAGACTCAGGTAAATAATGAACTAGATCCTCTAGGTCTCCTATCTCTTCCTCAGGGCGCATCGTCTAGTACCGATGGCGGTCAGTACCAGAATTGGTTTTATACTTTACCATTCCATTAGGAGCTGGAGGATTCACCTGATGTTGTGACTGGAATGCTTTGCATCTTTTATTTTGATGTTTATATGTTTATAGACCTAGGGGTTGAGTTCCTCTTGTGTGACCCCATTAGTTGTAGTAAATTTTGAGATAAATTCAGAAAAAATCATTAAGCGTTTCTTGGTTTCTATGCCACTAGGAGAGTCAGTTATTACTAAGCAAATCTATAAGAAATGTCCTATCAATATCCTTCATAAAGTCATGTTAGAAAACCTAATAGAGTTAGATATGGTTGACTTTGATCTTATCCTTGGTATGGATTGGCTCCATTCTTATTATGCTTTTATAGACTATCGCACGCGTCTGGTGAAATTTTAGTTCCCAGATGAGCCAGTCTTTGAGTGGTCAGGTAATTCAGTGTCTCCCAAGAGTCATTTCATATCTTATCTCAAAGCCAGAAAGTTGATATCTGAAGGTTGCATTTACCACCTAGTTTGAGTCAAAGACACAAAGTCTGAGACTCCAATACCTTAGTCCGTTCGAGTAGTCATGAGTTTCCTGATGTTTTTCCAGAAGATCTCCTAGGGGTACCTCTTAATAGAGAGATAGAATTTGGTATTGACCTTCTCCCAGATACTCAACCTATTTCTATTCCTCCTTACCGTATGTCTCCTACAGAGCTTAAGGAGTTGAAGGAGCAACTAAAAGATTTTCTTGATAAAGGTTTCATTAGGCTTAGTGTTTCTCCATGGGGTGCTGCCATCCTATTTGTACAAAAGAAAGATGGTTCTTTGAGTATGTGCATCGACTATCGTCAGCTAAATAAAGTTACAATCAAGAATAAATATCCTCTTCCTAGAATTGATGACTTATTTGATCAACTCCAAGGTGCAAGTTATTTCTCAAAGATAAACCTTAGATCCAGCTATCATCATCTTAAAGTAAGGGAATATGATATTCCAAAGACAACCTTTAGAACCCGTTATGGTTATTTTGAGTTTCTAGTCATGTCTTTCACGCTAACCAATGCCCTAGCATCTTTCATGGACCACATGAACAGAGTGTTCAAATAATATCTAGATATGTTTGCCATGGTATTCTTAGATGACATCCTTGTGTACTTCTTTAGTGAGGATGACCATGTAGATCATCTTAAGTTGTCTTGCAAACTCTTAGTGACTATTAATTATTCACCAAATTTAGCAAGTGTGAATTTTGACTAAGATCAGTAGCCTTTCTCAGTCATATTGTCTCCACTGATGGCATTAGAGTTGATCCCCAAAAGAAAAAAACCACAAGGAATTTTGGCCTAGACCTATCTCTCCATCAGACTTTAGGAGTTTTTTGGGTGTAGCTGGTTACTACCACTGTTTTGTTGAAGGTTTCTCTTCTATCTCATCTCCAATGTCTAGATTGACCCAAAAGAAAGTTAAGTTCCTATGGTTAGATTCTTGCGAGAAGAGTTTTTAAAAGTTGAAGACTCGACTCACTTCAGCCCCATTTCTAGCATTACCTGATAGTATCAATGACTTTGTTGTTTATTCTGATACCTTTAGAGTTGGTTTGGGTTGTGTGTTGATATAGAGAGGTAAGGTCATAGCCTATGCCTCTAGACAGTTGTAGCCTCATAAAAAGAATTACCCAACCCATTATCTGGAATTAGCTGCTGTGGTGTTTGCTTTGAAAATATAGAGACATTATATGTATGGTATGCATGTTGATGTGTTCATGGACCACCAAAGTTTGCAGTATGTGCTAACTCAGAGGGAATTGAATCTTCATCAGAGAAGGTGGTTGGAGTTGTTGAAGAACTATGATATGAGCATGCTGTATCATCCGGGCAAGGCCAATGTAGTGGCGGACGCCCTTAGTAGGTTGTCTATGGACAGTGTTGTTTATGTGGAGAATGATAAGAAAGCGTTAGTTTGAGAAGTTCATCGTTTGGCTAAATTGGGTGTTAGGTTAGTTTATTCAGCTGAAGGGAATGTTTGGGTTCAAAGTAGTTCCGAATCTTCTCTAGTTTTAGAAGTGAAGGAGATGAAAGATAAGCATTCTAATTTGGTCAAACTGAAGGAGTCAGTTAAAGACCAAAAGTAGAGGTTTTCTCTGAAGGGAGAGATGGTGTGTTAAGATACCAGAATAGATTGTATGTGCCTTATGTTGATGAGTTGAGATAGAGAATTATGGCTGATGTGTATGGTGCGCATTATTCTATCCATCCATGTGCTACCAAGATGTACCACGACTTGCGGGAAATCTATTGGTGGAGTGGTATGAAGAAAGAAATAGCAGAGTTTGTGGCAAATTGTGATACTTGTCAACAGGTCAAGGTAGAACACCAAAGACTTAGTGGTATGTTGCAAGAGTTTGGTATCCCCACTTGGAAGTAGAAAGAGGTGAATTTAGATTTTGTGACTGGTTTACCCCAATAGCGACATCATCATGATTCAATTTGGGTTATTGTTGACATATTGACTAAGCGCATTTCTTGCCAGTTGACACGTCTTATACAGTTAAGGATTATGCTAAGTTGTATATATGAGAGTTAGTTAGATTGCATGGGGTTCCCTTGTCTATCATCTTAGATAGGGGTACTCAGTTTACTTCCTAGTTTTGGAGAACTTTTCAGAAGGGTCTTGGTACCCAAGTCCATCTTAGCTTAGGTTTCCACCCTCAGACAGATGGTCAAGCAGAGAGGACCATCCAAACTCTAGAAGATATGTTGAGGGCATGCGCTCTTGATTTCAAGGGTAGTTAGGATAAGCATTTGCCATTGATTGAGTTTGCTTATAATAACAGTTATCATTCTAGCATACATATGGCCCCGTTTGAGGCTCTTTATGGGAGGAGATGTAGATCACCCATAGGTTGGTTCAGGTGGGTGAGGCCACTTTGCTTGGGCCCGATGTAGTGTATGAAGCTAAGGAAAAATTTAAGTTGCTTAGAGAAAGGTTAAAAACAACCCAGAGTCATCAGAAATCCTCTGCAAATGTAAGAAGAAGGGACCTCAAGTTTGAGGTTGGTGATTTAGTTTATCTGAAGATTTCACCCATGAAAGGGGTGAAGAGATTTGACAAGAAGGGGAAACTCAGTCGCTGGTATGTCGGCCCTTTCAGAATTCTGAGTCGTGTTGGGAGAGTATCTTATGAGTTTGAGTTGCCTACAGACTTGTCATCCGTTCATCTTGTATTCCATGTCTCTATCTTAAGAAGAGTATCGGTGACTCCACTATTGTAGTTCCTTTGGAAAGCTCAGATATTCATAACAGTCTTTCTTACGAAGAGATTCCTGTTAAGATTTTAGATTATCATATTCGTAGACTAAGGAACTAAGAAGTTCCATTGGTTAAAGTTCTTTGGTGAAATCAATCAGTTGAGGGTGCCACTTGGGAAGCAAAAGAAGATATATGAGCCAAGTACCCTTACCTTTTCTCTGCAAACTCAGATTTAGCCAAAGTTAATACTCTTTA
Source organism: Capsicum annuum (assembly GCF_002878395.1). Classification (NCBI taxonomy): domain Eukaryota; kingdom Viridiplantae; phylum Streptophyta; class Magnoliopsida; order Solanales; family Solanaceae; genus Capsicum; species Capsicum annuum. The sequence continues at coordinate 61,576,157 of NC_061116.1, read as the reverse complement.
TTGATACAATTATTTTCTACTCATATATTCAGCTATATAGTTGTCCTTTTGTAAGTTCATACACTCAAAGAATTACTCAGAAGCTTAGAATGAATTAGATTCAAACTCGCAGTTTATTTTAGCTGTGCATGCTACCTTATATTCTCAGATTTCTCAGAAATTTCAGCTTAACTAGCCATATTCGAGGATAAATGTTTCCAAGGGGGAGATATTGTAACATCCCACTCTTTTCCTAGCTTAAATTCATCCCTAGAATGTTAAGGGATAGCTTCTAAAATTAATACTATTTATTTTGTGTCGAATCCTTCAGATTTAGACTTTTCTTTATATGAAAAATTGAATAAGCTTTCCAACAATATAAGATTTGCCAAAATTCGATAACCGAGTAAGAAGTTATGGCTATTTTTAGTTCCAGTCATAAAACACCGTCGTTTGGACCCTTAACACATCGTGGATCAGTGTAAATTTCTAATTGTCCCATTCTAGTGGCCTTCCATAATATTGGCGCATCACAGAGAGGGTCAATTTCTCATTTGTCAATTTCCAGAGATCCAGCATGGTAATAGAGCATCGCACCATGTGAGAAAATGGCATTCCAAAAGGGCACCGTGATGTCTCTGCTCGTGGAGTCCGCCAAGTTTCCATTCGTCGATTTCCAGTAAGCCACCACATAGTGGCGCCTCACGGTGGCCACCCATATCGGGAAAATGTACGTTTTCCACTTCCATTACAAAGTTTGAAAGGGGGTATTTTTGTAAATCTCCAACCCGCAATCCATCCAAAGACAAAAGATTAATCATATTTAATAGAACTTTATTCCTTATTCATCATTCTCTCTTAAACAAAACCCTAAGGCTCATACTTCCACTCCAAGAAACCCAAAATTTCCTCCATCAATTCTCCAAGATAATACCAGATTGAGAATTTCCAATCCAAGAACTCTATGAAGTCATCTCCAAAAACATCAATAGAGATCCAAGATTCAAGTTCTAGCATCTAGATCATCAAATTAAGGTATGTGGGGTTTGAACAAGGATTATTCTTTCATCCTTGTGCCCAAAACTTTATTTTAATTACAAATTTACTGCAATTTATGTGATTTTCCATGAAATTCATGTTAGGGTTTATACCCATTATCATTAATTGCATGATTATGATATTTCCCATGATTTAGAAGTTGATTTACATGACTATATTCGTATTTCTATGCATTATGAAGTAATTTCTAGATTTTATGATGAATTATAAGTGTTTACATTATCAAGAATGAATTTTTAGATGTTTTAACATGAGATTGATGCATGGGTCATTAAGCCCCAATTTAAGATTGTTATTTCGAGATTATTAGTTCCATGATCACCCTCAGATAAGATTATTCACAAATTTTATTAAAGATTTGACCTTTTGGTCCTAAGCTAAGATAAAAATCCACTTTGTTCAGATAACTTGAGATTTAAAGAAAGAAAAGCATAATTGGTTTTGTTGTAAACACTTGTGCTATTTTTGAAGTGGATTTCTTATAATCTTGAGCATAAGAATGAGAGTAGTCATTAGCACCGAGATGGGTAGGTTACTACAGTTTCATACCCTAGAACTACGTGCCAATGTAGGATTCAGATTTATTCCCACTTCTATATAGATGACTCAGAATGTGATCACTAAGATAGAAGTTCTATTCCGATGGCAAGGGTAGAACAACTCTACCTAACGGGGCCAGACGTGGGACTCCGTGGATGCTCACATAGAATATGTCGATTAGAAGAACCTCCCAAAAGATGTCCCCTACTCCTCAATAGTCTATTGATTTAAAGCTTTAAGATAAAAGAATATGTCTTAGAATTTATGGTTTTAAGATTCTTAAGCTTTAAAATAAAGTATTTTACAGATTTCAGAACTAAGTGTAATGGTTCACAAGATTTATCTTATATGTCTTATCAATTATGATTATGATTTTCAGAATTCAGATTACTCAACCCTTGTGAGTCATTTACATTTAGCATGCATGATTTTATAAACTGTGATGATATTGTTTACTTATTGCATGCACCCCCATATACTCAGTACATGCTCAAAGTACTGATCCACATATATGTCTATGTGTACATTATCTTATAATGTAGGTTCAGGTGCTCAATCTCAGTAGCGTGAGTGATCTTCGAGCATTTCTTCTACATTCATGCAATTGAGGAGTCCTCATTGTTTGGGGACTTAGTTGCTCACACTTTCAATTTATTAGTAGATATTTCTTATTTTATTTCAGATAGTTTGAGTCAGTTGGAGCTTGTACCAGTGACTCTTTAGATTCAGATAGTAGAGGTTTGTCGGACTACTAGATTTAGTGATAGACCTTTGATTCAGTTTTCAGATTCTCAGTATTATCTTGCCAAGATTTGTGAGATTTCTATGCTTAGCTATGCTTTCCGCATTTATTATGTTTTCATATTCATATCTCTTCTACTTTGAGATTTAGATTTAGTAGAAAGCAGCTAGGGTTAGCTCAGGACTATTTATAGTTTGAAGCATCGTGTGTCTTCCCAGGAATCAGATTTCAGGGCGTTACAATTCTTGAATCATAAATGTTGGTTTTGAAACCTACGGTTGGGGGTTTAATTATCTAATGTTGAGAATTGTTCTCTCATGGTTTCACTTGTGTTTATACATGTTTTTGGTAATGGTTTTGTATATGTGGGTGTATGGAAATTATGGTTTAATGAATGGGTCATGGTTAACCCTAACTTGATGGTTTTTGATTTGAATAATGGTATGCCCTTAACCTATTTATGAAAATGCCTAGGAGAAGAATCTTGTCTCTTGATGAATTGGGTTTTGAACTAATTCTTGGTATAAAAATGTGAATGAATGATAAATGATTTTTTAAGGGTTTTGATCACCATAAATTGAATTGAAATGTGTTTTAAACTAAGGAATTGGCCTACTAATGTAAATGATTGGTAAATGATTTTATGAAAAGGCTTGTTAGTCATAAGTTGAATTGAATTATAACCTTGGTAGTTTAAATAGCTAATTGAGTTTGAGTCCCTAAATATTTAATTGAATTGACGGCTTTTATAGACAATGGGTTTGAGTCCCAAAGTTAAATGATAATGGTTATGGCATGTTGTACGCTTGCAAGTGGGGTTGGTATGACAATATCAACGGGATGCCTTTGGTAGGTAACTGGACTAATGGTTGTGTGCATCTGTAAGAATATTTTAAGTTGGGCTTTACAGTGGGATGTGTAGTAGGGTCATGAAAGTGGAGTTCGAAGGACTAACACTGGAAACCATACTAGCCGGTGTGGGTGTCTATATGACCAGGAGGTTTGAGTCCCTCAAATGGATATATGATTGGGAGGTTTGGGTCCCTCATATTATATGCATTGGTGATACGTCACCTTGATTATGCTGAGAGGTTCGAGTCCCCCATAATGGCATATATAGATATGGATATTCCCTAGTTCGTACGGCTACATGCACTGGGGCACTTTCAGCTAGGGAAGAGCTTGGACCATATAGTCGTGGGTGCATTGTATTATGACGGTTATGCTACAAAGCCCAGGTTAATCTTTCAAAAGTTCATGCTAAGCCTTGCTCCCTATCGTGGAACTATATGTACACATGTGGTTGCATATGGTGATTTGACTTGGTTTTGAATGATAGCATTATTTTTTTCCTCTATCCCTGAGTTACATGCTAGCATTACAACCGCTAACTATCTCCGAGTACTGTATCTCCATATGATATAGGGATCTGAGCATTTTTTTCTTTTCCTATGCAATGACTAAGTGTTCGAGAAGCTCGTGAGTTGACATAGAAGTGGTGAGCTTTCATAGTCCAGAAGGCATTCATTTTATGGTTCCTTTTATTCTATGTCATAGACTTTGTTAGACTTGGATTTTGGCTATTGTTGGGGGCATGTCCAGACGGTTTATTGACTTTGGATTTCAGAGGCTTTGTGGATTATTGTGGATTTGGGTTTGTTGGTTTAGTGCGTTAGGGTGATAAATGGTTTAGACATTTCATAAGCTATTGTTACTCTTATTTCAAATATCTTGTTATACATTCGGAAATCGTCCAACATTTGTGGTTGATATGTTGGTTAGGTTAGGTGGAGGGGATAATATCTGGTCCATGTGGGACTTGAGATACCCGTTATGCTAGACCCTGGTTCGGGTGGTGACAATAAAGAGGAACAAAATAGGACGAGTATCTGGTAGAAGATCAATCCCAAAAGCTATCTCCCTATCGGAAGGAATTCCAGGAAGATAGTCAAATTTTTCTTTATGAAATTCATTATCCATAGGGACAGATTGAAAAGAGGAACTCTCGGAGTCAGAATCTTTAACCCAAACTAGATGATATAGACACCCTTTGGAAATTAGCTTCCGAGCTTTAAGCTAAGAAATAAACCTTCATTTGGGTACAAAGGAACTCCCCTCCCACTTTAATACTGGTTTACAATCCAGAGAAGCATAACACGAATGAAGCCAATCCATCCCTAAGATAACATCGAAATCCACCATATACAGTTCTATTAAATCAACCAATATCTCTCTATGAAAGATAGACACCACACAACCCCTATAGATTTTTCTAGAAATAATAGAATCACCCACCAGAGTAGACACAGAAAATGGGTCAAAAATATTTTCAAGACCAAAACCAAAGTGCATAACCACATAAGGTATCTCATAAGATAGTGTAAAACCCGGATCAAGAAAATACTAAAATCACAAGATAAGAGCTGTAACATACTAATGACAACATCGGGAATGACTCATATTCCTTATGATTAGCAAGTGTATAGACGCAATTCCATCTAGTGCCGGTACCTGAAGTGGTGCCCTTAGGTGTCAGATCTAAAGAAGTTGCAATCGAGACCTTATTTACTCCAGTGGAAACTCTGGCCTAAGGACTATCTCGCTGCATATGACTAGGCTGACGATAATTATAGCACTAATTTGTCCACCCATCACAACATCCACAGTAAAGCTATCCACAAAATAGCAAGGAGGGTAAGGTGGGGCTCATTGAGCTCCACTAGCCTTAGACTAGGCATCTTGTGCCTTAGGATCACTGCTTCCATGAAAATGAAGATCACTTGAAGGCTTAGGATAAGAAGCATTGGCAGAAAATAATGAATTCCCCTAATTCTTCTTCTTAGTCCACTGTTTACTATCTCTTCCACTATTCTACTGATTTCCACCCTTCTTTGAATACCTAAACTTCTTGTTCTACCTCTCTCCCTTCTCTACCTACTTATTCTTTTCATCCCATACTTGATATAAGTAAACTACCAACCTAGATATGTCGATATCATTATTCAACATCACAGTCTTTCATTCTAACACCAAGTCACAAGACAAACTAGAAGTAAACTTCCTTATTCGGGACCTCATATAAGATACCAACTCTAGAGCATAACAAGCCAACTAGTGGAACTTCAGAGCATACTCCTTAACACTCATCTTACCTTGCTTAAAGTTCTCAAACTCTTCAACCTTAGCTTCTCTAAACTGCAAAAGAAAGAAGTGAGTAAGAAAAGCACCTGAAAAGTCATCCCACACAACTGATTTGACATCATCACCTCTCATCACATCCGACTCCTCATACCAATGATAGGCCAGATCTTTCAACTGATAGGCAATAAACTCCACACCTTCTAAATTAGTAGCATGCACCATCCTAAATATTTTCTCTGTCTCATCAATAAACCCTTGAAGATCCTCCTTAACCTTAGAGCCTGTAAAGGTTTGGGAATTCAATCTCATGAACTGGCCAACCTGAGTGACCTGAGATAAATTAACTATAGGACCAACATAGTCAAATCAATAGGAATGAGATACCACTAATTGAGAAAGCATATGAATGGACTGCCAAAACTCTGTATTAGACATATCTCCCTGTGGTGACTGAGCATGAGTATCACCAGTTAGGAAAGCCTGAGGAGGACCGGTAGGGACTAGTGGAACTCCACGTAGGGCAGCATAGTGAGGAGTAAGGACCTTAGACTAGGTCTACACTCCATAAATAGGGAGAGTTCCCTCCATATTTTCCTTAGGTAGAACAGAGGGTCCAGTAGAGTTTCTACGATCCTCAGATCTTTGAGGAGGCATGATCTGAAATATGAGTAAGAAAGAAACTAAAAGAGTTTCATAACAATTAGACTCTATAGCCCGAAATAGGACATAAGAAAGGGAAATATTCCTAAATGCCTTATAGCCTCTATCTTACAAGTGTGGTGCTCTACACACCCATAAAAGGAACTCTACTGGACACGGCTTTGTGGACACTCATGACCTTGAACCGTGTTCTTATCCAAGCTTGTCATGATCTAACCTAGGCCTAGCCGTGAAAGGTATGTAACGCCCACTGTGGGCTGGAGATCACCCCCTTAGCCTTACGTCAAGAACATAATAATAATAAACAGTAGAAGAAAATAGAGACAACAAAAGAAAGATAGATAAACCAAATGAAATCTAAGTGTCAAAGCAAACATCCAACCCACACTTGCCCACAAAAACCTATAAAGCTAGAATACCAACTAAGTCAGGACAAGTACCCGACTATGACCTAAAATAAAAGTATTAAAATGCCCTAAAAATCTATCCCGAGATGTCACATGGTGCATAGGACCCCAAGTGATCCCAAGCTAATCCTTCTACTGGTATAACTCATAAGCAACTGAATGATATGCATAAAATAACTGAGTTTATCTTGCGAAAACATAATAACGATGGAATTTGAAAAAAAAACAATATCAATACAACTTTTACATTATGATAAAGTGTGAAAGAAATGAAAATAAAATTGCATAACTGACTCTAATTGACATTTGTGAAACCTCTACTATACTGACTATAGGTAGGTGGGATGCGACTCCAACTATAAATAATCAATACATATGAATAAGAAAATAAAGTACATCAATAACATCTAACTAAAATCCCTGAAGTAGGAGGACTCCTTATCTGTTGGCTGGAATATGCAAATTGTCTGAATATAGTATACGTGCTACAACTGAGCTGATACCTATATTATAAGACAATGTAGGACATAGACATATATGTGGATCAGTACTTTGAATATGTACTGAGTATATGAGGGTGAAATACATAAGTAAAATATTATCTCATCATCATAATTTACAATACAATGCATGCTAAATGTAAACAACTCATATAAGCTGGAATATGTAAATTACTCAAATATGTAATAATAAGAAACAAAACATACTTTATAAATCTTGTGAGCCATAACATTTAGTTCTAAAACTGTACTTGTATTCTCCCTTTAAATCATACTGTCTAAGTGTAGAAAGGACTCACTCTTAATCTGAAATCTAAAAGTTAAAAACTATGGCTAATATCTTTCTGTAGAGCATAATCTAAGTAAAATTGTGAGCCTTAACACTTGGTTTTCTAAAATCTTTTCTGTAAATCTTTTTCTGAAAGTCTTTACTATTTGGGAAAAACACTTTATTTGAAGGGAAAATGCTTTTATCTTAAGGCTTCAAATAAATAAGCTATTTTAAGAGTAGGGGACTTCTTTTGGGAGGTTCTTCTAACTGACATACACCATGTGAGCATCCATAGAGTCCTATGTCTGGCCACCGTTAGGTAGGGTTGTTCTACCCTTGCCATCGGAATAGAACTTATATCTTAAGTGATCACAATCTAAGTCATCCACGTAGAAATATGAATAATCTAAATCCTATAGTGGCACGTAGTCCTGGGGTATGAAATCTTGGAATCATACCCAACTCGGTGCTAAATAATACTCCCATTCCTATGCTTAAAGTCTTAAGAAATCTACTTCAAATTTAGCACAAGGGTTTACAGGAAAACCAATTATAATTTTCTTTCTTTAAATCTCGAGTTATCTGAATAAAGTGGATTTTTATCTTAGCTTAGGACCAAAAGGTCAAATCTTTAACAAAATCTGTGAATAATCTTATTCGAGGGTGCTCATGGCATAAATAATCTTGAAATAACAATATTAATTAGTGCAAAATGATCCATGCATCAATATCATGTTAAAACAACTTAAAACTCATGCTTGATAATATAAACATTAATAATTCATCATAAAATCTGGAAATTACTGCACAATGCATAGAAATATAAATATAATTATGTAATTCAACTTCTAAATCATGGAAAATCTCATAATCTTTCAAATAATGATAATGGTCATAAATCCTAACTTGAATTTCATGGGAAATATCATAAATTGCAATAAATTTGTCATTAAAATAAAGTTTTGGGCACAAGGATGAAAGAATTATCCTTGTTCAAACCCCACATACCTTGGTAGATAATTAGAAGAAGAATTTTGTGTTATTGACTCCTAATTGAGTTCTTGAAGATGAGGTCTTGACTATCTTGTCTTGAGAATCTTCAATCTAAAGCTTTCTTGGAGAATCTATGGTGGAATTTGATTTCTTGGAAAAGGAGCTTTGATCTCTAGGGTTTTTGTTTGAGAGAAAATTGATGAATATAAGCCTAATATGCTTAGAATAGTCTTAAATCTTATGTTTGGATGGATTGGGGGCTTGGGAATTAACCAAAATGCTCTCTTTAAACTTCTGGAAGAAACTGAAAATGTAGCATTTTTTTTTGACTTGGGTGGCCACCGCGACGTGCCACAATCGCGGTGGCTCACAGGAAAAGGATGAGTGGGATCTGGACTTTCTCTGCAGCGCAGACCTATTGCGATGCCCTATAGTTTTTCTATTTTGGCCATTGGCATGACGCGCCACTATGGCGTAAGCTTGTTGGAAATTGAGAAATGTAAAATAGGACTCCTCCGCGACGTGGTGGATTCGTGGATTCGCACTGGAATTTGACAACTGCCAATTTGCTTAGCTCCGCGATGTGCTGAGAGTCCAGGTGACACACTGTCAACTTAAAAATGCCATAACTCTTTCACCAAGTGTCAGATTTAGGTGAATTTGATATCGATACAAAGCTTATTCAATTTTTCATACAATGAAAACTTGAAATCTTGAAAATTCAACAGGTAATAAATATTATTCATTTTTGAAGCTATCCCTTAACATTCTAGGAACGAATTTAAGCTATAAAAAATATACGGTATTACAAGTATTCAACAATACTAAATTAATAAAAGAAACTAGTTAAATTCCAGGTCCTCTTAAAGAATGGAAGTTCACCACTTTAGAGCAACTTAACGAATGCTCTATACCACCTAATGTTGCATAGGAGTAAAAATAAAACCCTCAGAACCTGTATTATAAAATGATGTAGTGTCCGAGTATGGTCAGTGGGACAAGTATTGGCATGTAACTCAGAGAATAGGGATAAAATAATGCAATCATTAAAATCCAGTCATAAAACTTATGAACCGCATTCATATGCATTTATATAGGATGCCGAGATAGGTACAAGGGTCATGAATATGATAGTTTAAAGATTTAACCTAAAATGTATAGCTCGATATGTCCTAAAGGCACCCATGGACTATATTGGTCCAACTCCCTCTGCTGGAAGGGCCTTAGTACATGTTAGCCGCACGAACTAAGGAAAAACCACAGAGACTAAAGACATCAAGGTCACAGCCTTCCAAAAATATATGTATAAAGTATGCACCAAGCACATGGTCACATGAACCCCTAATGCCGGCAAACGTGGTTCCAGTATAGATCCCCCAAGATCTACACCTTTACGGTAAGCTACACAATACCCTTTAAATCCAATTTAAATCAATTTACACATAACCAATCATTAACTCAAGGGTTATTCATTAAGGGATTTACCACTTGGTATCGTCATACATAATATTGTAAGCTAATATAATTATGTCAAACCAATTTATATAACCAAAGTGACTCCTAAGTTCCATTTAAAATCCAATGTCAAGGTTACCAAGGCCATCCCAAACCATATTCATTCATTTATCCTCTAATGCGATATAATGGGTTCAAAAGACAAATTAAACCTTGCAATTGTACACATTCAAAATCAATTAACAAGGTGGGTTGAGGTTAATGTATTTATCAAGTAGAAATTTCATTAATTTGGGGAAACCCATGTTTCCTTATTCTGACTATTCAAATAATACACCAATGCAGTTCCTATAACTATAAATTAAAGCATGAATGAATAATTTAAAACATTAGAAAAGTATTTCAAGTAAACCCAATTAAAATCCCTCAACCCAATTTCAAACCTACAATTTATATCACATGAATATCCAATGAATTTATTCCATAATGTAAAATCACAATTTAGGGATGAGCAACATGCCTAAATTATACAAGAATTTGAAGACAATTCAGAGTTTAGAGCCCGGAGTAATAATTTCTAGTAAAACCCTTGAATGTTCTTGGGTTTTGTGTTAGAGAGAAGAAAAATGGTTTTTGATATTTTAAAACTGAAGAAGAAGAGGTTATTTATGTTTATAAGTCGTATAAAGGGTAAAAATATCAAAAATCCATCACCCAAAGTTAAAAATAAATAAAAATTGGATGAAATTAAAATACCACTGTGGCACGCTGCTATTGCGGAGGGTAACCTCCATGCCACACCCTTATCGTAGAGGGTAGCCTCCGTGCCACGACCTTATTGTAGAGGTTAACCTTCGTGGCATGCTATTATCGCGGAGGCTCACTACCTTGGGGTCCTAAAACCACCCCGATCCCCTTTTGAAAATTCTAAAACTTTTTCAAATAAACCTTTTAACATTCCTAATCACAATTCAAGTAAAAAATTAACATTTATGCATGCGGGAGGGTCAAAAATAAAATAGATAAAATTTTAACGGGGCCTCACATTCAACTTGTAAAGGCACAAAAATTTACAGGTATAACTAATTAAAACTATAATGTAAATCATATTTATTCAAAAAATAGTTTATTTTTTAGATTCAAAAATATATTTTCATAGATGGCATCTCTATTCGTAGTTATTGGAATCAAACTAAGCTACGAATAAATTCATCTCTACTGCAATCTATTGGTTTAAATTTAAGTTTTTCCCCACCCATTTTTTTAAAATATTCATCAATTAAAATATAAATATATAATAATAAATAAGAGTATAATATTTTTTCTTAATATTAAATACAACATGTGTTTCTAACTATGAACAGCTTAGCCATACAAGTTTTCAACCAAGTTGTTCTGTCACAAATGAGTTATCCAAAATTATTACTTTTAAATTTATCAGTTATTTGATTCTATGCACCTAAGTGAGTTAAGTAATTTTTTCAGTTCATATTGACTTTTCAATATCTTTTTGAACATTTATTAACAACACTGTTTTTCTTAAACAGGGAGCTAGCTACCGAATTGCTGCAAAATTTGTCTGTTTGAATCTTGAACATGGATGGTAATACTTAACTTGCAACAAGTGTCTTATAAAGATTTAACCAGATAAAACTAGTATTTTTGCTCAAAATGCGATGCAAAAGCAAAAGTTGTTCATAGATTATTACAATCCTATATCAATTTATTTCTCTAACAAATAAATCTTTTAACGTGATAAAGAGTGAATTTCAGATATAGGCTATAAGTTCGTGTAATGGATGGAACTAGTATTATGACATTACTGCTTTATTTTGCAATGCTATTCAATTTATAATAAAGTCTGCAAAAGAATTAAAGAAAGAATTAATTCTCTATGATGAATGTTCATATCCACGTGAGCTGGTGTAATACCCAAAATTTTTGAGCTTTAGACCCACCATTATATAGATAATTGAATTATCTTTCTAATGCAACCAATTTTGCCTAAATCCGATATTGTAGTAAAAAGTTATGACTAATTTGCTGAGGCAATGTCAAAGCTGCTAGTGACCAGGCCGCTAACAATGACTCGTTGTCCAACTATACAAGTCATCAGGAAGACTCGCCGTCACAATAGTAAGAAACCAAAGAATTTAGCCCCTTGACTATGATAACTCGTGGTAAGACTAAATAAATCGTCAGGAAGAACCCATTGTCATAATAGTGAGGACCAAATCCTCGATCCTTTGGTCATGATTTGTGATCAGACCCTATAAGTTGTAGTGTGAGCCATTATGACTATTTCTAAAAGATTTCTAAATGATTTCATAAGGCTTGTTTGGTCTTTTAACACACTTTTAAACTCAAAACCTTATTGTTATATCTATATCCTAAGGCTGGAATATAAGGCTAAACCGCCACACTTTCCTCATTAACTCGAATAACATTCAACACTTAGTTTTAAATAGAGAAATGAAGAAACTTTCGTCACTAAAGTGCAAATTAGGGTTCTTCAATTCCAAGCTCAAATTCCAAATAATTCTTCAAGTATTTCATCTTCAAGTATGTGGTATTTTATCAATGGGTTCCTTCCACCCATTGAGTCCCAGAGATTTCTTTGATTCTTAAGTTCAATTTAGCCTCCAAGCTTAGGGTTTCCATGGAAAGCATGAGTTCATAAATTTTTAGTTATTTCTTGAATTAAATCATGAAAATATATTTCCCCATAAGTTTAAGCATCTCCCTATACTCAGAATCTTTAAATCCCATTATGTCGAGAAATTATCAATTTTTGGGTTGAGTCAGAAATTCCCTATCATCTTCAGCTTTTACTATTATCATATTTAGTTGCATTCTTTAGAGCTTGTGGGTTATAAACACCCGATACCTATGAATTTATGCATACTTTTGTGAACACTATGTTCTCCAATTTATATGTTGTTGAACACTTTCAGAGCATGTATCTATTATTACTTTTAGAATATTATTTTTGTGAGCATGTCAGTTATTAGAGTCTTTTAATTGGGAGTAATACATAGCACTAAGTGAACACACGGATGAAATCTCACCCGTCAGTCAGGACTGAGACCTTTAGTAGGAGTTCCTAAGTTCCAAACCCATGACACTACCATAGGTTATGAGATGTCACCCGTCAGATCATGACTGATTTCTTAGTCCTTTTGAATATCAGTTTAGTGGATCCATAGCTAGTGTTCCTATACTTAGCAAGGTACTAAACACCCATCCAACTTGGATTATAGTTTGGACTCTGATTTTCTCAAATTGGAGCATGTCAGTTAATGTTAAATCCTATAGTCCACAGCTTATAATTCACTTTCAGATTTTGCATGACCTTGTATTCAGTTATCCAGTCTTTCATACAGTACATGTTTATACTTGGTCTTGCATCAGTTAACCATGTTTCTTGTATCATGTTTAGTTTATATTAGTTTTTTTCCATCTCACATACTCAGTACACTCAAAGTATTAATCACATACTTTCTCTATGCTATATTGTATAATAATATAGGTTCTAACACTTAGTATCCAGATTGAGCTTAACATGTTTCTATATCATATCAGCAATAATGTTTGGTGAGTCCTCATCATTAAAGGACTATTTATTTATATTTTTTTTTAGTATTTTCCTTTATTTAATTTCAAATAGTTGGAGTTAGTTGGGGGCTTGTCCTAACAACGTATGTTAGTTTGAGACTTTTAGATATACAGATAGTTATGTTTTCAGCTTGTTGTGTGTTCAGACAATCATAGTTTGATATTCAATATTGACTTTATTATTACAATTACCAGTTTTGTTTCAGTTTAGCTTCTACTTAGTACCTTTTTACTTTATCAATATTCTTAGTGTTATGCCTGATCATGGGTTAGCTTGGGGCTACTTGTGACTCTAAATGCTATGTTATGACTAGGGGGCAGTCTCGGGTCATGACAGTTGGATGACATTACTGAGAAAAAACTCATGTTTAAGATTATTGTTAGGTAATCTAATATAAACAAACATGATGAAGTCTACAAAGTTGTTAAATTTACTGATGATGAAGTTCTTTTTAAGGAATACTGTTATCCTTCACTAAAATATATTGTAAGTGTTACTTACTAATAAATATCCTGTACATTGACAAATTTTATATAAAAATCATACATTAAACTTTTTTTAATGACATTATTGTGTGTATTAATGAGGACAAAACTATGAAGGAGATGAGCTTTTTGAGGTAATTATAAGTAACATTTATGATTGTTTTAGCCTAAATTTTAATACAAATATAATAAGTTTGTGTTAAAGTAATTACATACCTTTTTTAATGAAAATTTGTATCAATTCATCACATAGATGCATCCTACTAACATATTTCTCTGTCATATCAATCTTTACACAGAAATAAAAGTCATAATTATCAAAAATATGTATTTTAACTTTTACATAGTATATTATAAAGAAATGTATGGAAATTAAAACGCTTAATATAGTATCATATTATTATTCTTTAAATTTAACTTGACACAACTTTACACTATGCAATCTTTTGTTGACTCCCATCAAGAATAATCTTTTAGGTTGTGGATCATCCCTAACATATATCACTATTGATTTAAAAAAAATAGTCTTCCAAGAGATGCAAATCTATAGGAAAATTCCCAATGCAAGAATATGATGAAAATATAATGAAAAATAATCCACCAACAAAGTTCGCAAAGTGCTTAAGAAGGAAAAAAACATGATGTGGGAATTTCATGGTCAACTATATTTATTTTTCTGTAATTTTTAATTTCAATTTATTTTTATCATAGTATAACCTAAGTTTCATGTACCGTTTACAAAATCTTTCATGTACCATTCCACTTTGTATTATTCAATCTTATTTTATAGAAACGTAACATCAAAGATAGCCTATTGTCCTAGAAAGAAATTTTTTATCCAAAATGCAGATAGTGGACATAACCGTCTCCAATGCTCTCCATCACCATCCCTCATTTTCATATATCTTTTGAGTTTATGAGCAAATGGTGTATATAAGTAGAATCAATATGAGATCAAGATGGAAAAAATAATAATAAGAAAATTAAAAAAAAGATTAGGTGTATTGGCACCAATTGGGTTGAAGGTCTACTCGACTTATTTATCACATTTAAAAATAGAAAATCATAAGACTATGGACTTACAAATTGAATTTGTTGGATAACTCCAGCCATAAGTGTCATTGTAAGAAAGATTCAAACTGTTAAACCATTCAACCCTCCGATTTCTCAGAATGAGCACCACTCAGTTGATTTCTTGACAAGTTGAATGCATTCAAGCTATTTATTTTTATGATTTATATTGGTACTTCACCCACCAGTTGATTTATTCCCAGTTCAACCAATGTTAGATATGAAAATAGAGAAATTGAAATCAGGATTTCACCTATAAAATTGTTGTCACTCAAGTTGATGGTCAGGAGTTACTTTATCTACATGGTGCATGACCAAAATTCTGAGGCGAGTTAAATAGTCTATGAGACAATTTTTAACAGAAGATTATGAGCAATTCAAACTTTTCGAAAATGTGGAAGATAAAATTTACAATCGAAACCCCCAAGTACCCGACTATCAAAATTCAAAAATATAAAAATATTTTTTTTTTAGTGATGTCTTTTGTAAAATCATTGGGATGAAACTGATCTATATAATTGATTAATGGACATTATGAATATGGGTTACTTAAGTCCACATTTGAATTCTACTTTGTTCTAATGAAAAAAATAGACAATTGAGCTACTATAAGAAAAGTCATAAAAGAATAGTAATCAGTAATCACCATTTCAGTTACATTTAGAATATCTAAAGCCATTGTGACATATACGAATAGACCTAAAGACATAGAGATAGGTAAGAACAAATGTCTTACTTGACATTCCTAGTTAGTGGTATATATCCAGTCATAAGAAAATGGAATCTGGGTGTAGGTATCAAAGAATCAAGATTCTAAAATGCTTTGCAACTAAAAATTGAAGGCAAAAATGCAGGGTATTTAGTATGGAGTGAGAAGATTAGCCATTTTACTCTCACAAAAGTGATGTTTCAATTTCCCTCTCAAAAAAGTATTGTTGGGATTTGAATGCCTATCCTTTACCTAATCATTTTCTTTGTTAGCTGCACTTTTAGTATGAGTATTGATAGAAATAGTCTATATTAATAGATAATACAATAGGTTTGAAATAGAAAACTCGAAAGCTTGCTTGTTTAACCAATTCTAGAAAATTCATGGCAAAAAATGGTAACATAATTTCTTCCATTTCTATGTAGTTATTGAGTTACCAGTTTCTCCATTTCATCTGGCTTTCTTTTATTTGAATTAACCATTCTAAATTCCTATCAGAAATCGGTAGAAACACATGAATATACTAAAAAGAAATATGTCACAAAACTGATCAAGTTAATTTTTGTAATTAGTTTCTAATAAACGTTAACCTTTAGTTTTCTTTTTATAGAACCAATTGAGAAGAAAACCACTATCCATTCCTTAGTTGATCTTTTTCCCTTGATTTATTTCCCTAAATATGATATATAGACTCTATATTTTTCCAATCAGTCTGCAACACTCATATAAAACATTTGACTGTATTGTGTATAAAAATCTCTTTTATTAATGGGACTTGATGCAGGGGAATGTTTTAGTAGTGCCTAAATTCAAAATAACTTACTGCCATATTGACTAATATCTAGATAACATCTATAAAGAAATGCAATGTAAATTCACTTACTAGAAGAAATAAACCACTTTAATAGGAAAAAAGATAATTCTAAAATAAAGAGATTTGTTACCCATCAATATGCAAATCCAAAATGTTGAAGTGAACATACAGTATACAAAAAAGAGACGATCAACTAAATGGTATTAGAAATAATCTCAAAAAAATGGTAACAACAAGCTCTTACATCTGTGAGAAAGATAAGGGTAAACAAAATTGAAGAAAAAATAGCTGACCTTTAGCAGAAGCAAAAAATCATTAAACTGTGGGGACTTGACTAGACCAACAACGATGTGATAAACTCAATTGTTCTAGACATTGATAAATTACAGATCAAAATTATTGATACCTTACAAATAATCAAATTATAAAGCTAAATAAAATAAGAAAACAATAAGAAAGGTCCTTACCAAAGTATGAAGAATTGAAAAATCGATCGACACCGACAAGGAAACAACAACAAAAACCAATGAAATATGCTATAATGGAGGCCTTTTCATTTATCTTCTATAATACTATTATGAAATAATATACCATGTATAATAGAATCAACCAAGACAATAGAGAAACCCATTTAATTCTTCCTCCCGAAGACATATAAATATTGCGATATGTGTCTAACATATTGCACTATGTGTCCATGCGCTTGTATATTACAATCACCATTTTGACCTATGATTTTATTATTTTTTTATAGATATTTTCTAGTGAATATGGATACCGACATCTTTGTATAGCCAACATGCGTGAAAGAGAACATCTACCTTATTTGTACAAAGACAACTTATGATTATAAGTTAATATTTCTGTTGTTTTCTTTTATTAATGAGGAGCAAGGTGTATTCCTTAGATCTAAGATAATTTCTATTGGAGATAGACTTTCACATTACCAAAAAATTTATAGACATTTGTAGTGTTTGAATAAAGCTTTTCCAAAAACTATAGTAAATGATACCATTGTTTTTTACTTTCTTTGCATGAATTTTGTTGCTTTTGAGCACCACACACATTGAATTTATCCATATTTTCTTAGGAAGTTTGAGTTTTTTATTTATTTTAAATTTTACACACATGGTCATAAAACATAAACACATTTATTATTCTCTAGCGATGTACTAATTGCTCCATCAATGGCCTCATGAGAAATCATCATATTTTTTAGTCATTTCCATATTTTATAAACTAATCATTTGTTGTTGTTTAGGTAAGGAAAGGGAGTTGGTTCATCATCATCAATAAGGAAAGAGAGTTGGTTTATCCTCACTAACTGCAGCACTCTGTCAATTATTCAAGCACATATTTACAATATCAAGGAAACATCAAAATTTGTATGCCACATCCTACATTATAACTGTTCTAAAAAATAATCGAGTCAATTACATGGAAGTAAAACTTTTTTTCCATCTTTAATACAATTTGTTTTTAAATACTGCAAATATAATTAAAAGTACATATACCATTTTCTATATGTAAAAAATAGTTCCATTGAATCCAAGAAAAGTGAGGTATTATTGTTGATGTGTGAGCAAAAGAAAACACATTTAATATTTTTTAGCTCAAAATAATTGTGAATTCTGAAGCAAATCTTGTTGTTTTGATGTGTTTGCTCATGATATTGCAGAAAAAGGCTGAATAAATAGGAATAAACAATAATGGAGAAAAAGAGTTGAAAATTTAAGCAAAATAGAAGAAAACATGGCTGACGACCTCCGTAATAAGTCGTCAGCCTCATGATAGCTTATCAACATTGGCGTCAGCCTTAACCAGGGAGTTGCATTTTGAGGAACAGTTCTGACTACGTCGGTGACATGGCATCAAAGTTGTGATAAGGCATCAAAAATGACGTCAGCCTTAAGCAGAAAGTTAGCATGGGAAGAAGACATCTGATGACGTTGGTGATACGTCGTCAGATCCCTGACACGGCGT
>NC_061116.1:61544001-61554732 GCF_002878395.1 Capsicum annuum | reverse complement strand
GGCGTCAGCCACATCGTCAGCCTAAGACAGAACCTGAAGTCAACTGAAACCTCTCTGACGCCATCCATAATAGGGCGTCAACTTCTTGATGCGGCATCAGACTGGGCATCACCTATTCCGAACAATTTTATTAATTTTGTTATTTTATTTCCTTAATTAGGCTTTAGTATAAATAACATCTTTTAGGGTTTTTGAGAATGAATAATTCATCTATCAGACATTAACTTTAAGAAGAGAGACAATATTGCTCTCTTTCATAAAATATTCGTGTGTTTTCGTATCAACTATTTTTAGGGTTTCTACCTTGTGATTAAATGGAGGAACTAGTTTTTGTTTTCTATGCATTCGTAAGTTTATCATTATAATCATGGATTCAACTTGTTATTTCATTCATCAAATCATGAGCGGCTAATTTCATTGGCCGGAGTTATGGGATCCATGGATTAGGGTTTGATATGATACTAGGTGTTTAACGAATTCAAAGAGTAGTAAAACATCTTGAAATTCTGTTGTTTTAGCTAAAATCTAGTGGTTGCAAACATTAGGTTATGCCTTAGGTTTTATTTGATTCTAACGGAGAAATAGACTAGAGGACGTGAATTATCAACAGGGAATCGAAAGCTACCAACCTTCTGTTTAATGATTAATGCCATAACTGGATTAATCTACCTGATATAACATCCTATTGGAGATAGATAAGTTATCTAAGTTTGAGAGAGTTAGATAATAAATTGTCTGGTGAGGTCGAGAGATAAGTCAGATAGTATAATCATCAGGGATATTCTACTGTTCTAATCATTCCGAGAATCTCTAGCATTACCTAGTATCTGTCAATTCCCAAAACCCTTAGTGAACATAGCTCTGGTTTCCCATTTATCTTGATTACAGACACTGAAGTATTGAAAGTGATATTTAACACACTGTGAACTTAAACCCCCATCTTTAGGAAACAGTAAACTACCAGTAAAATCTTTCATAAATAAATCAAAGTTCACACCCTATTCCCTATGGGATTCAACCCCAACCTAGTTGGGTTTTATATTGACAACGATCTCTTACACCTATTCAAGAGAGTAATTTGACTGTTATCAAAAATGGCGCCGTTGTCGGGGAATACAGTGGTAGACTAAAAATTTTGTGTGCAAAAATTTGCTGATAGTTAAGATTCTGTGATTTATGTTTATTTGTTGTTTTTGTTTATTGTAGGTACCGTATTGTTTATGCCAAGCATGAGAAGTTCTGGAGAACCTCTATTACCAATCAAACTGGAACCTCAACTAATTGAAAGAATGGCTGAATAACAGGAAGCAGAAAGACTAGCTGCTTTAGCCAGGGCTTAGGTGAATGTGTAAAATTTGGGTCAATAAGCACGTCACCAATACCCTAATGATGAAGACTTGGGTGATGAGGAATTGCTGAATCCTCAAAACCCAAGAAGAGCTGAGCAAGTTGCTGCACTCGTCAACAGAAATTATCCAACCCGAGAAAGGTATGGTCAACAGCCTATGCAATATGAGGCTGATGAAGATGATGAAGGAATGGACGGAGCTAGTGTAACAGGTGCTATCACTCCACCACCGTTGGCACCAGGTGCAAAGTTCAGCATAACAAGTACCATGATCCAACTCCTGAATCTAAAGGGGTTATTTGGAGGCTTACCTGGTGATGATCCGCTTATGCATTTGGTGAACTTCATCACCATTTGCAAATCCTTTGACAATCCGGGGGTGAGCCAGAATGCGATCAGGTTGAGATTGTTTCCTTTGTCTCTGTTTGGAGAGGAAATAATATGGCTGAATGAGGTAAAGCCTAATTCTATAACCAACTAGATACAGTTGAAAGATGCATTCCTAGAACGGTTGTTTCCATTGTCCAGAAGGGTACAGTTGAGGGACGAAATTAGCAAGTTCAGACAGCTTCCTAAAGCACTACACGAAACCTTGGAAAGATTTAAGAAGAAACTTTCACAGTGTCTGAACCACAATATGATGGACTTGCACTTGATAGAGACTTTGTACAGAGCTTTCAACTCTGTGACGAAGCCTATTGTGGACAACAATGTAGGTGGTTCGTTCATTGACCTCTCTTTTCTGGATGCTTCCGACATGCTGAATAGAATGACCAAGCAGAGTCGACCTTGGCACACTAGGGATTCGGTAGTGGCTAGCCCAACTGTTGCTAGTGGTATTACTATGGAGAAACATAGAAGGGATGAGGAGCGAGATCAGGACATGGCCCATTTGAGGACACAGATGGACTTGATGGCTAAGCACTTGCTATCCGGCAAGACTGAAATGGTCAAGGCTATGGATTCTCAGGGTACTGTATCTGTAGGTGCTAATGCTGAGGCAAACTATGTGAGTAATCAGGGGGGTTTCCGAGGCCATAGCCAAGGGAACCAAGGTTGGACTTTCTATGACAAGCTGATTATAAAGATAGGGAGTAGGGATATTGGAGAAATAATAATGATGGGAGTCGTTTGTATATTTCTCCTAGAAGTCGAGATGCTGCAACAACTAGTTCTAGAAAGATATCTATGGAGGACATGATTAAAAATCCATTGAAGAGAGTAGAGGCAACCAACTTGGGGGTAACTAATATGAAAAGTGAGTTTTCTACCCTCAGTCAGTTGGTTAGCTCACACTCAGCTTCTATTAAGAAGTTGGAGCAGTAGATGAGCCAACTTTCGGCTACTCTGAATTAGAGAAAAGATGGAACTTTACCTAGTGATACGGTTCAGAACCCGCGGACTGATGACTCTTGTATGGTCATTACCACTCGTAGTGGTAAGATGTTATCTGGCCCTTCTATGGGCAAATCTGTGGAGAAGGGGATAAGTGTTGACAAATTGGAAAAAAGTAATCCAGTGGAGTCTGAGAAGTTAAATGGCTTTGCTGATATGTCAGAGAAAGAAGACGACAAGAAAGAGGAAGTGGTATTGAAACAAATGCCAATACCACCACGTCCATTTCCTTAGAGGTTGAAAAAAAAAGAAGATAACGAGAAATTTAGCAAGTTCATGGCAATAATGAAACAACTGATTGTGAATGTTCCATTGATGGAGGAACTTGAGCGAATGCTGAACTATGCTAAATTTATAAAGGAATTGCTAACAAAGAAGCAGAAGGTAAGTTGTGAGCCAGTGGACAACAACCTTCACTATGGTGTTGTGTCTTCACAATCCTTAGTAAAGAAAAAGCCTGATCCTGGAGCATTTACCATACCGTGCACAGTTGGGTCCATAAAGTTTACCAAAGCTTTATCTGACTTAGGATCAAGTATAAATCTGATGCCTCTTGATATCTACAAGAAGCTTGGATTAGGGGAGCCTACCCCCACAACGATGCGTCTTGTTATGGAAGATAGATCGATTAAGCGACCGGTTGGTATATTATAGGATGTGCCAGTAAAGGTGGATGATTTTATTCTGCCTACAGACTTTGTGATACTGGATTGTGATATTGATTTTTAGGTACCCATCATCTTGGGTAGACCATTATTAGCCACGGGGAGAGTATTAGTTGATATGGAGCTCAATGAGCTCAAGTTCAGATATGGGAAAAAGGAGGCCAGGTTTAAAATGCAACCTCCTATGAAGTAGTTGGAGGAGATGAACATCTTCTCGATTGTGGATGTATTCCAGGAATGTGGTAATGAGGTATTGATACGGCATCTTGACGAAGTCTGAGTAGTCAAGATAACCAAGTCGTGCCACGACACTAAATCAGGCGCTATTGGGAGGCAACCCAAAATTTTATTTTCATGTATTTTGTTTTTATTCATTTAGGTAGTAATAGGAAGGAACTGAAGAGGTACAAAAAGGTCAAGGTAAAAAATTGAAGAATGCAAGCCAAGTGGTCTTGACGACATTCGTGATAGGCTATCATAACTGTGACGGCTTATCACCAATGTCGTCAGAAAGACCAGCAATGGAGTCCTTCTTTGTTAAGGATGACAACCCCCGTGATAGTCTATCATATTTGTGATAGCTTATCACAAGTTATCATCAGCCATCATTTGGTTTTTGAAAATCTGGGCCCAAATTGATTTGAATCCAACCCAGCCCTGATCCAAACCCTTCAGGTTCCTGCTTTATTTTATTTCCTTCCTTAAGTATTATTTTATTTCCTTAGTAGGATATTTACTTCCTTTCAAAACACTCCTAAGTATACAAGGAAACCTCCTTCCTGATAGTTGTGGGATTGCAAGGAAAATCAGTCTATCTCTATCTTTTCTTCTCTCTCGCGTAATCAAGTTGAGTCAACTTATCAGGTATGCTCATAACTTTGTTCTCCTATCATTGAAGTGGTAAAGTTGTTGAAAACATGATGCTCTAAAGGAAGAAACTTGAGTTCAAGTTGTAATAGCATGGAAATCGGAAATTAGGGTTAAGTTGGGCTTAAATTGCAAAAAATTTGGAAACCTTAAGTACAAAAATAAAAATACCATGTGATTATACAAAGAATTTGGTCCCAAAATTATGAATGCAAACTGAGTGGGGGGAAATTCTAAGTTGACGACGTTGCTGATAGACTATCACAAGCGTGATACCTTATTAGCTATATCATCAGCAACTTTGAAAAAGAGAGCACTCACTTTTTAAGGCTGACGACCTACCTGATAGGCTATCATAACTGTGACGCCTTATTAGGAATGTTGTCATAAGTTTGAAAAAGGTATGCCAATTTTGTTTAAGGATGACGACATAATTGATAGGTTATCACAAATGTGACTCCTTATCATCCACATCGTCACAAGTTAGATGATAATGCTAAGTGAACTTGAATAACATGTTTTGACTGTTATACCTTGATCATTAACTTGTGTTTGTCTTATGGTCCAGGAACATTCTAATGGAACCTAAAAGCAAGAATCCTACACTCCAAAGAAAGATGCCAAGCCTAAAGTGGTTCGAAAGCTTGTTGATGAAGAATCTGATTACAAAGATGAAGAACCACTGCTCAGGTGGAGGAGAAAGAAACCCAGTCCAAAGGCACCTCCTCTACCTAAACCCATTGCGGTAGAAGACAGTGATGATACTGAGACTACCACCCCAGCTGAGAGTGAATCTTTTGAGCAACAAGGTTCTAAGCAAACTGAGTCCGAATAGCCTAAGTCTGAGAAGGCTGATTCTGAGGAAACATCCTCTGAAACTCCCGCGACTGAGATTCAAGCTGACAAGGAACCCCCAGTTTGGGGAACTTTGATAAAATGCAAGAATCCGGAGGTTCGAGAGAATGCTCGATGGAAAATCCCCAAAGCAGAGGACATTTTCCTCAAAGGGTTGATTAGAACAAAAAGAAGATCTACCAGACGATCGATGTTTCTAGAGAAGAGAGTCATCATCACAGTTAGCCTTACTTTGCTTCATATTTCATTTTATTATTTTTTGATTTTTGTTAGATAAGTACTAAGTTGATCTCCGAACCTCATACATAGTCATGCTCCTTTAATAAGATGAGAAGGGGGTTAAAACTCACTAAGTTAATATCCAGTGCATCTGAGGTTATAAGCATGAAAGAAAAGGTGGATTCATATATAAATTATTCTAAGTGGGAACTTTTTAACTTCCTGATGTTTTATTTACTATTGAGAGAGTTATGCCAATAAAACTCATAAAGTTTGAAAGTTTTCATTACAGTTAAGCAAGATATGGAGAACTAAAATAGACATGGACTCTTTAAACATCATAAAGTATAAAAAACATCACTTGAAGATGTTTTTAATGCCATTGTACTTGGAAATCATGAATTTAAGGCCTTAACAGAACACATGACAAAATACTTTAAAATATATTTCAATAAAAATAGAAATTTTAGAAAATTTTCCATGACAATACTTCACATAAAAGTTAAACATCCAAAGAAAAAGGAATTTTCTAACCTTTTCAAGTGGTAATCGAGAGAGCACTGAGTCATGTTTTCCTTATTCGACAACATATATTCAATTTTTGAAGTTTCATGTAAAGTGAAATAGATGTCCTACTCCTAGAGCTCAAGGGACTGTAACTATAAAGTTATATGGGTAGCGAAAATAAGAGGATTTGATAAATTAAGTTTTTAAAATAGAATATTTTTTCAACATTAATGCAGCACTTGGATAAGAAGAAAAATTCTATTTATATTATGAAAAGAAATACAATGAGTGTCTGAATACTTGCATATACCTTGTAGATATGTTCATCCTGAAAACAAATTTCTCAAATTTTCATGGTGCACAACTTATTTCGATGCCACTACTTCAGTCCACAAAAGTCCCATAAGATTGACATGAAACCTATCCTCCTCTTCGGATATGTTCAAATTTTATAAAAAAATTATATAAATTAAAGAATTTTTGTTTATATTTTATTTAATATAAATAGTGTTGTAGTTTGAAGTATTTTCTATATATTCCCTTTAACAAAGTAAAGAAAAATAGTTGTTTATAATACAATCTGTAAATTGATACAAATGTAAAGAAAAATTATGCTCATGTAATTCAAAATTAACCAAAACACTATCAAATCAAAATAAATACACAACAACAGAGATACCCTCACCCAAGGTATTAATATTGACAGAAAACAAATCGACTAAGAGAAATCAAGAAGGATAAATGGAAGGGTATGCAAGCAGTAGAAGATAAAATATCATTTGTCGTTATTTAGATAAAAGGGAGTTGGTTTATTGTCACCAAACTGACTAGCGATCTGTCAATTATTTAACAAGATATATACCATATCAAAGAAACATCCAAATTTGTATACCACAACTACATTATAATCGTTCTAAAAAATAGTTGGGTCAATTTACATGGAAGTCTAGCTTTCCTTTTTTCTTTGAATCTTTTATACAGTATTTTTTAAAATAATACAAGTATAATTAAAATTACAGATACTATTTTATCTCTCTAAACAACCGTTCCATTGAATTCGACATATGTGAGGTGTTACTATACACCTCCACCGAAATGGGATAGGGGCGACTAAAGAAAGTTTAGAATCATAAGGAAATATGAGTTATCACTAATTTGGAGGTGATTAGAATGATTAAAGGGAAGGAAAAAGCAAAAAATCATCTAGGGAGCTCAGTGAAGAAAAATAACATTGAAAATAATGACACGCTACAGAATGGAATTGCTATCTTACCATATTCGAAAGAAAGGTCTGCAGATCTGGCCAAACCTTACACTATTATTCACGATGTTGGGGTGGTCATTAGGAATGAGGTTTTCCACTCATGGCCTTATATGATAAATAATAAGCATGTAATCACTAAAGCATGAGAGGAAGATTTTTAGTTTTAACAATGAGACCCTAAACACTATACCAATTTTGGGGTGTTTCCCTAATCTACCATTGAATTTTTGGGGCGTGGATTCCCTTAGTAGGATTACGATTTGTATAGGGATATCAATATATGTGGATAAATGCACAACGAAGGTGGAAAGGATATCTTTTGCAAGGGTCTTAATTGAAAAGATATCTTTGGTACTTCAAGCTTTTATCTTCACACTTTGATGCATGAGGCTCAGTTCTTAGACATGTTCAAATTGACTAAAAAAAAGAGGAGAAAATCTTTCCAGACATCACAACGACCACAAAACTGGGGAAAAAAAAATAGAGAATTGACATTAGATAGGAGAATCACCTTCCATAGAACAACCGACAAGGACCGATCAAATTCAAAGAGAGAACCAAAGTGACAACCTGGATAGAACTTTCCAGATCTGGATTTACTTTACTTTTGTCTATTAGATACCTTCCCACTTATTTTGTATTTACTTAATTATTTGGAATTTACTTGATTTAATAAGATGTCGATAAAATATTACATTAAAGACTGATTCACAACTCTTAAAGTACATACTACAAGATGAGTGAAAGAACCCATGAGAACTGGTCTAAAGAATAGAAGTTATAAAGCATATTATGGAAAATCTAGGCAGTGACATTAAACACATTTTAGGGAAGCAATGCACTTGCAGACTATCTCTGTAATCTAGCACTAGAGATAGAGTCAATAGTTCAAATTCAGCTACTCCAGCAAATGCAAGCTCCAAGCAATAAATTACTCAATATAGAGGGGACACAAATCCCTGCTATCAAGGGAAGAACAAGATGAATTCAACAACAACAACAAACCTAGTGTATTCCTACATAGTGGGGTATAGGGAGGGTAAGATATACACAGTCCATACCACTACCTCCAAAGAAGTAGAAAGGATATTTCCGATAGACCCTCAGCTTAAAACAAGGAATAATAACAAAATCCATAATAAAGCATGGAACAAACGCCACCCACAAGGAAAAATACAAGGAGAACAAATTCATAATAAAGCATGCAACAAGGTGGCATAAAAAAAAATAATACACCTACCAAGTAGTGCCTTACCCTAATGACCCAAATTGGCACTAGCCTTCTATCCTAATTTGTGTCCTCCAGAGCTTTCTATCTAGGGTCATGTCCTTAGTGAGCTGTAACTACTCCATGTCCTGCCTGATTACCTCTCTCTAATATTTCTTCGGCCTACCCCTACCCCACCTAAAACCATCCAAAGCTATCCTCTAACACCTATAAACCGGGGTATCCACACCTTTCCTCATCACATGATCGAACCATCTCAATCGAACTTCCCGCATCTTATCCTTCACTGAAGCCAATCCAACCTTTTCCCGAATAGTATCATTCCGAACTCTATTACCCTTAGTAAGACCACACATCCAACATAACATCCGTATTTCGGCCACCCTCAATTTTTGAATGTGAGAGTTCTTGACTGGCCAACACTCCGCTCCATACAACATAGCCGGACGGACTGCCACCCTATAAAATTTGCGTTTAAGCTTGGGCTGCTCTTTCTTATCATACAAAAATCTCAAGCCGAGATTCCACTTCATCTATCCTGCTTCAATATGATGGAAGACATCCTCGTCAATCTCACCATTCCCTTAAATCATGGACCTAAGATATTTGAAACTATCCCTCTTACACACCACCTGGGAGTCCAATCTTACAACCACCTCATTTTCATGCCTCAAGTCATTAAACTTGCATCCCAAATATTATATCTTGCTTTTACTCAACTGAACCCTTTAGACTCAAGGGTCTATCTCCACACCTCAAATTTATCATTCACACCACCTGGGAGTCAATTAAAGAAAATATGAAGCACACATACAATATACAAAATAGAAATAACCTACCAAATGACGTCAGATATAATCTCAGAGAAACAAAAATAATAGGCTCTTACAACAGTGCAAAAAAAGAAGCTAAACAAAAATAAACAAGAAATAACTAAGCTTCAAGAAAAATAAAAGATTATCAAACTGTGGGGACTTGACTAGACTAACAACAAAGGGGGTAAACTTATTTGTGCTGAATATTGAGAAATTACAAAGAAAATTCACTGAAACCTTGAAAATAATACAAATGATAAAGCTAAATAAAAAGAGAAAACAAAGAGAAAGATTATCTTACCAGGGTATAAAGAATTGAATAAATGATCGACACCGAAAAGAAATCAGTAACAAGAACTGATAAAATATATTATAATAGAGGCCTTTTCATTCATCTTATATAATAGTTTTGCAAAATCAGACACCCATGTGTAGTAAAATCATCCAAACCAAAATAAAAACTCATTCAATTGAAATTTGATGTAACTGCTAATAGATTAAAGAGCAGTTAAATAATAAAAGAGTCATAATCTGAAATATACTCAACTGCACATAATCAACTGCTTTTATTTTTTATTATTAAATATGTTTTCAAAAAAATATAGCAAACATTCACTTTGTCATGAAAGATCAAAACAAAACTTGCAAGAAAAAACAGAATGTGCTTGCGGAAGAATAAAAAACAAGAAAACTATTCTTCAGATAACAATGACATGAACTTTAGTCCTCTATTTTTCATACATTTTACATTTATTCTTTAATACTTCTATGATATGCACCCTTTTACCACACTGTTTGATACTTTTTCATGTTTGAAAAGATATATTATTTAAGAAACATAATATTATAATTTAATATTTTAAACCCTATAATTAATAAATTATTTCTAAATTATAAATTACTTTTTTAATTATATATAATTATGACAGATTTCAAAGCGTTTTTACATCACACACAAATCAGGTGAAATGTAAAGGCACAATTATTCAAAAAAATATATATTCAATACATTTAAAAAAATATAAGTATCAAAGTCTTAACTTCATAATGACATTTGATACTAAATATATGAAAACTATGTCATTCAACATTAGTTTATATATGATAGATTTTAATAGTAGTTCATCTTCAACTACAAAGTATTCTATGAGTAAAGGACTATTGGAGGGTGAGAATACTTATTCAACTAATTTAAATATGTAATTTGGTGATATATTAGGTATTTCATTAAAAGAATACAATAATTTACCCTCTTACATACAACTTCATTATTAAGTTTTAATATTTGTGCATCAAGAATATGTACGCTCAAATTAATAAACTCCTGATGAGTATGAAGATGAAGATATATTTGAAGGTATGTACATTTATACCCAACAATAATTGATATTGTTAAAATGTATTAAGAAATTTAATATAATTGACTTACAAATTTATTATTTTATTATCATTGTTTGTAGTGGATGTAATCGAAGATTCGGCAACTAACAATGAAGGTAAGTATATTATTTATTACATTTACTTATATATATATGTATATATATATATATATATACATATATATATAA
>NC_061116.1:61503978-61543901 GCF_002878395.1 Capsicum annuum | reverse complement strand
GTTTACAATACGCATGATGACTATATTTATATTTATTATATTTTGACAATATTAAATTACTGGGACATAGAAGATTCTACTTGTGAATGTGAGCACTGGGGGGCTTACTTCTAGTACGAAGAAAGAATTTAGAAGAAGTAGAAAAATAAAAATCTAGTATTCACTTTGTGTTGTGGTAGTGAAAAGATGAAGCTGCCAAATCCAAAAGAACCTTCTTCTGCTCTAATAGAATTATTGCTTGGATCAGGTAAATATACTAATTTATAAATAAAATAAAGCAATATAATAACATGTGCATATATAAATTTTAAAAAAATACAAATTTTATGCAGGAAAAAAGTAATTATTTCAAAGAGAATATTCGAACATATAATTCCATATTTTTTTTACGTCAATAGAAGGAAAAATCCATACATCTGTCAACCAAACAAAAGGACCAAGAACATTCAAATTGTTTAGGTAGAATTATCATAAAATAGGAAGTTTATTGCCAACTAAGGGATCTTCTCTAAGATTTACACAATTGTATATTTATGATACAAAAATGAGGTGAACACTAGAATTCATGCTATTAGGTGAGTTATTGCTCAATAAAATATTTGATTATACTTTTAAAAGAGAATCATGATTTTAGTTTACTTCAATAATTATTTTTGTATAGTCTTGCTGAAAGTAACAATAAAAATCATGCTAAAATTGTAAATGATGTGAATCAAATGCTAGATGAACACAATGTGCTAGCAAAGTCTTTTAGAATGGCTAGAGATAGATTTCAAGAACATCAAAGTTTAAATTTGCGTCTCATATTGATAGGTAAAAGGGGCTCTGATGAAGGAAGATACAACGTAACGTCAGTTTCAGAGGTAACTGCTTTGGTGGTTGGAGTTTTTAAATCAACAAAGTCAAGAAAAAGGTATCGTTATTAAAAGGCAATCTGGACAACTTCAAAGAATAAATGACTGAATGCATCATATTTGGATTTGCAATATCCTCTAGTTTTACCATATGGAGAAGATGGATACAAAGAAGATATTTCTTTAAATATTAATGATGAATAAATCGATGAAATAAAATGTGTTAGATGTCATGAATACTTATGATATAAAATTCAAGAAACGAAGCATGAAGTTTTAATAATTGTATCATCTAAAAGATTATTTCAACAATTCTTGATTGATGAATTTTCAATGATGAAATCTTTTAGATTGAATTTTACTAGGCTTAGTAAAAATATTGAGATCACACTTTTATAAAGTGTTAGAAGAAGCTGTTTTAAGAAGAGACACCGAACCTTCTCCTCAAGGACAGTGAGTTATACTCTCTTCCTCATTCACTGGAGAGATACATTACATATTGAAAAATTCTCAGGATGTCACGAAAATCTTCAAATGGGATGGATACCCTGATCCCATTCTCAAATTTGCTTGTAATCCAAAATGACCAGAGATAACTAGATTTGTGAAGTGTAGGGAACTATCTCCAGAAGATCCACTAGATATTTTAATGAGGATTTTCAAAATTAAATTGGATCAGTTGATAAAGGATCTGCGAGACAATAATTTTTTTGGAGAAGTAAAGGCAGGTGCAAACTTTATGTTGTATTCAAATCATTACATTACCTTTCTAATTATTAATAAGTTATCATTATAATTATCAACATTAAAATAGAAATACTTATCTAATATATCTTTTTATACAATGATTTACATGGTTGAATTTCAAAAGTGTGGATTCCCTCATGCATATATCTTATTGTTTCTCTATAATAAATGTCTAAATACTATCAATATTGATGAAATTATTTTAGCTAAATTGCTTGATAAATTAGTTGATCCTCTTTATTATGTGGCAATTACAAATTTCATGATACATGGACCGTGTGGTTCTGTAATGAGATCTTCTCCTTGAATACAAAATGAAAAATGTACAAAGCACTTTCCAAAAAAGTTTGTTGAATCTACTTTGTGATAAAGAAGGATATCCTATTCTAGAAGAAGGGATGATGACATGTTTAATAGAGAGCAGGTATTGATTTGGATAATAGATATGTTGTGCCACACAATAGATTTTTTAATATTAAAATATGGCTCATATATTAATGTGGAATGGTGCAACCAATTTATAATGCCCCGAGTCTATACCCCGGATGCTACACGGTGCTTATGACCTTGAGGGACCACAAGCTAACCATGATTGATATCTGTTATGAGCACTGAATAATAATACTATAATAATGAAGAAAATAGGTTGAAATTCCATAACTTTCAAAATCTAAAATACTAGTAAATAATAATATCTGATGAAACATCTAAAAACTGAATATTGTTTGAACTAGTCTAGTCTGAAAAGCCTCTAACTGAACTTACTGAATATGGAGTTGATGGGACAATCCCCCAACTAACTCTGACTACTGAAGTACTTAAACTACTAAAAATACTAAATTAAAAGCACATCCCTGATAGATGAGAACTCACTACTAAATTTGTTATTGCTAACTAATATGAGACATCATAGAGGAACCTATGATATGAGACATCATAGCGCAAAATATAGGTATGCGTCAGCACGTGGAATGTACTGGTATATTAGATAAGGTAAGTCTGAATTCAAGGGTTCATATTCAAGAATAATAAATGACTGAATGATATAGAGTAACTGAATATGAGAGTATAAGGATAACCAAAACTGCTATAAATAATGAGTATGCAATATTGTGCGTATACTTGTATACTATATCTGAGCTTTTACTAAAGTTGAGTACTGATTTCTGATACAGAGTAACTGATATGTGAGATTTACTAATAACCAAATTACTGATAGCTGAGTGACTGTATCTGACCATCCTAATTTTATAGAAATGAACTGAGTTCTATAACGAGAGTGAAACTAAAACTTTGTGAAGTAATCATCTAACTGATATTCCCCAAATAAGATAATTGGGGTCCAACCTGTAACCCCAGCTGGAAGGGTGTTAGTATTATACCACGAGTAAAGACAAGCTGAAGAGTTATCCTCATCTAGTAGGTAATCTAATGAAAATGGTGGTACCCTCAACTGGCAGGTTAAAACACCTCATCAACCCTCAATTGGCAGGTCAATGTCGTAACCTATGCTAGTTAAATAGTTCTGGTACACAAGGATTGCTTCTATGGATCACACCGTCTACTGGCAGGTGATCCCCCATCCTTGGGTTTAATTGGTACTAAATCCTACTCCTAATTGAATAGACACTGAACTGATTATACTGAGCTGAACTTGACTAATACTGAGTTTCACTGAGTTGTGTAATTGATTGAGTTCGCTGGGTTTTGTAACTGACTGAGTACTACTATTTTGTGACATGATTGAGACTATCCTGTAACCACTGTCGCTCTAGGTAAACAACTAGATTTTTGGATATGGAATACCCCATGACTCGATAGCATGAAAAGTAAAGCATGACATGATCTTGAGAAACATAAAGATGTACACTTGTCCACAAATTAATTAATAGAGATATTTTATCAAACATTTGTATGGTATAAGCTTGTACATGATTGGGACCACATAATGACATGTCATGATTCCACTATTTACTTCATATATACATTTTAGCAAACACTTGGGAGCATGGATTATTTCACATGATAATGGACAACACATGAACATAATGAATATAATACTCAATTACAAATTCAAGGGTTTAGCGTGCAATTCATATAATTCATCATATAAACTATTCCAATTTTATGGAAACTTATAATTAGTCATGAATTGAAATCCAATTACTATCATGAACATGAATACAATCCATTTCAAGCATGAAATTCATAAATCTGAGATCTTGTAAGTTTTAAAAAGGATTTTTGGACTTCATGGGTGAACACCTAACATACCTGAGAAGAAGAGTTCTTCAAGGTTCTTGGAGGAATTATTGAGCTTTGTTCTTGATTTCTTGAATATAGGATTTTGCTCTTTTAGAGAAAATGTTTATTCTTGAGTAAATAGTGAAATAATGAGCAATTAATAGTCCTTTAGGGTTAAATTTTGTGTTTAGGACTGATTAGGGCTGTGGAAAAAAATACCAAGTTATCCCTGGGAAGTATATAAAATTCATCACTGAAAAACTCAATTTTGGGCTGTGGCGTGATGCGGCGCTATTGCGTTGTGTCATTGGAAAATGACAATTTCCATTTGGTCTACCTCCGTGATGCACTGATGTACCAGGTGGTACACTGTTTTTCAAAAATGGCTTTAAATTTTTTCCCAGGTATCAGATTTAGGGGAACTTTATATCGTTGGAAAGCTTACTAAAATTCCTTCGCAATGGTATGCTCTAAACTTAAAAATACTGAGTATTTTAAAATTCTGTATGAGAATACACGTATATTGTGAGTTAAATTAAGTTTGGGAAATACATGTTATTATAATATCTCCTCCTTGGGAATATTCATCCTCGAATGAGACTGACTAAACTGAGAAATACTGATAGACTGAGTTTACACAGTAAACATGCATATCTAATGCATGGAATACATGAATGAAGTTACTGATAAGCTGGGTTTTTATACTGACCATGCATATCTGATGCATGAGTACATGGCTGAACTAATTCATAAATGCATGACTATCATTAAGATGATATGCACCGGTAAAGAATACCAAGTTTATAACTTTAACTGAATATAGAACTGAGTAAAGCTGCGGAAGACTGTTACCTTAAGATTAGTTTAGATTTGTAGAGAAGAGGTGAGGATACTTGGTTCATATATCTACTTCTGCTTCCTAAGTAGCTCTCTCAACAGATTGATTTTCCAAAGAATTTTGACCAAAGGAACTTCTTTGTTCCTCAGTCTGTGAATCTGATAATTGAGGATCTGGACTGGAACCTCTTCAAAAGAGAGATCGTTCTGAATATCTACGCCCTTTAAAGGAACTATGACTGCTGGGTCACCAATGTATTTCTTTAGGAAGGAAACGTGGAATAATGGGTGCACTAAAGCTAGATCTAAAGGCAACTCAAGCTCGTAAGCTAACTTTTTAAAATGACTGAGAATTCTATAAGGACCGACAGATCGAGAACTAGCTTTCCCTTCTTTATGAACCTCTTTCCTCCCTTCATCAGAGAGATTTTCAAGAACATAAAATCACCAATCTCACACTCTAGATCTTTTCTCCTCACATCTGTATACGATTTCTGTCGGCTTTGGGCTACCATAAGCCTTTCTCTGATCAACTAAACCTTCTCTAAGGCATCAAACACTAATTCATGCCCTACTACTTTGTCCTCACCTACCTCAAACCAACCAATTAAAGATCTATATCTCCTACCATAAAGAGCCTCAAATGGAGCCATCTGAATACTGGAATGATAGTTGTTATTATATGTGAATTCAATCAAAGGCAAGTGGTCATCCTAACTACCTTTAAAATCAATAGCTCATGCTATTAATATATCTCCAAGAGTTTGAATAGTCCTTTCTGCTGGACCATCTGTCTGAGGGTGAAAAGCTATCTGAGGTGGACTTGGGTACTAAGACCCTTATAGAATTCTTTCCAGAAATAAGAGGTAAATTGGGTACCTTTATATAAGATGATGTATACTGGGACTCCGTGTAACTTGACCAACTCTCTGATATATAGTTTGGCATAGTCCTCAACTGAATAAGAGGTATGAACCGGCAAGAAATGAACTGATTTGGTCATCCTATCTATGATAACCCATATAGAATCATGCTGACGCCGAGTACGAAGAAAACCCATCACAAAGTCCATGTTCACTTTTTCCTATTTCCATGTGGGAATACTGAACTCCTACATGGACCTACTAGGTTTCTGGTGCTCTATCTTAACTTCCTGACATGAAGATCACTTAGCTACAGACTCTATAGCATTCCTCTTCATCCCACTCTACCAATAGATCTCTCGCAAATTGCAGTACATCTTAGTGTTCCCTGGTTGAACAGAGTAATGCGTACCATGCATTTCTTTAAGAATTTGTTGCCTCAAGTCATCTACACTTGGCACACATACCCGACCCTGGGAATTCAACACACCATCTCACCCTTGGGAGAAAACCTCTACTTTCTGATCTCTGACTGACTCTTTAAACTTAACAAGGCTGGGATCTCTATCCTGCTTTTCCTTTACTTCAGAAACTAGAGATGATTCTGAACTATTCTGCACCCACACATTACCCTATGCTGAATTGACTATGTAGTTACCTAGTCAGGAAAGCTGATGAACTTCCTGAACTAACTTTTTTTTATCATTATCAACATGAGTAACACTACCCATAGACAACCTACTGAGGGTATCTGCCATAATATTGGACTTGTCCGGATGATATAGAACACCCATATCATAATCTTTCAACAACTCTAACCACCTTCACTGATAAAAATTCAAATCTTTCTGAGAGAACACATACTACAAGATTTTATGATCTGTGAACACATCAACATGAACCCCATATGAATAGTGCCTCTAAATATTTAAGGCAAACACTATAGCTGCTAACTCAAGATCATGAGTCGGGAAATTCTTCTCATGGGGCTTAAATTGTCTAGAGGCATAGACTATGATCTTACCTCTCTGCATAAGGACACAACCCAAACCTACTCTGGATGCATCACAATACAGAACTAACCTGTCTGAACCAACTGGTAAATTCAAAATTAGGGCTGAGGTGAGTCGAGTCTTCAACTCCCAAAAAATCTTCTTACAAGAATCTGACTACTTGAACGTGACTTTATTCTATGTCAATTTATACATGGGGGATGCAATAGATGAAAAACCTATGAAAAACTAACGATAATAGCCAGCTAAACACAAGAAACTCCTGATATCTAATGAATAATGGGTCTAGGCCAGTTTTTCACTGCTTTGATCTTTTGAGGATCAACTCGAATGCCATCACCAAAAACAATATGATCAAGGAATGTTACTAACCTTAGCCAAAATTTGTACTTACTAAATTTGGCGAACAACTAATGTGCTATGAGAGTCTGAAGTACGATTCTGAGGTGATCTGTGTGATCATTCTCGCTATGGGAATAGACAAGAATGTCATTGCTGAAGACTATAATAAACATGTCTAAGTACTTCTTGAACACTCAGTTCATCAAGTCCATGAAAGCTGCTGGGGAATTTGTAATACCAAAGGACATGACTAGAAACTTGAAGTGACCATACCGGGTTTGGAAAGATATTTTCAGAATGTCACATTCTCTGACTCAGAGCTGATGATAGCTTGATCTGAGGTCTATCTTAGAAAAATAACTGGCAGCCTAAAGTTGGTCATACAAGTCATTGATTCTAAGGAGTGGATATTTATTCTTTACTTGACTTTGTTTAACTAACAGTAGTCTATACACATTCTAAGAGAACCATCTTTCTTACTTACGAATAGGTTTAGTGCGCCTTATAGGGAAATGCTGGGTCTGATGAACTCCTTGTCTAAAAGGTCCCTTAACTATTTTTTAAACTCTTTGAGTTCTGCTGGAGCTATTTTGTATGCAGAATAGAGATAGGCTGAGTGTTTAGAAAAAGGTCTATTCTGAAGTCAATTTCCCATTCAGGAGGAACTCCAGGAAGATCTTTGGGAATCACATCTGAGAATTCATTTACTATCGAAATTGACTCAAGACTAGGAATCTCTGAACTAGAGTCTTTAACTTGCACAAGATGATAGACACATCCCTTAGATATCATTTTCCTCGGTCTAAGGTATGAAATTAACTCACTCTTAAGTGCTATAGTACTACCCCTCCATTCAAGGACTGGTTTATTTGGAAACTAAAAATGAACAATTCTGATTCTATAATAAACTAAGGCATAACATGAATGGAGCCAATCTATGTCAAGAATGACATCAAAATTTTCTATCTCTAGCTTGAAAAGGTCTACTAAAGTGACCTTCTAGGATAACATAAGTGGATAATTCCTATATACCCACCGGGCTATGATAGACTTACCCATTAGGGTAGATACTGAGAAAGGCTCTGCTAGAATTTTAGGACTAACTTCGAAGTTAACGACTATATAAAGAGTTACAAAAGACAAGAAAGCTCCTGGATCTAGAAAAGCATAGATACGTAAATGAAAAATCTATAACATACCAGTAACCACATCATGAGAACTTTCCTGATCTTGTCTGGGCTGAAGTGCGTAAAGCCTATTTAAGCGTTGCCCACTAGTGGCACTGGAAGCAGCACCTTACAAATTTGGGCGATTAGGTTGAGTTAATGAATAATTATACTAACCTTGAGAACCTGACTGAAGACAATCTCTAAATCTTTGGCCTAGTTTGCCACACCCAAAACAAATATCAATGCTTACTATACAGACACCCTGATGGCTTCTGCCATATTTTTGACA
This sequence comes from Capsicum annuum, assembly GCF_002878395.1. Lineage (NCBI taxonomy): Eukaryota > Viridiplantae > Streptophyta > Magnoliopsida > Solanales > Solanaceae > Capsicum > Capsicum annuum. The sequence continues at coordinate 61,535,543 of NC_061116.1, read as the reverse complement.
AAGAGGATTTGTTCGAACACTGCTGACGCTCCTTGAGATTTAGAGCCTGGTGCCTTATCATTGTTACCATTTCTAAGCTTAGGGACTAGAGCATTGGTTGAGGATGGAGCTTGAATTGAAGACTTTTGGTGAAACTGGGAACGGTTACCACTCTCTGACTTAGGCTGAGTGAAATTGAAACGACCTATCCTAGCTCTCTTGTTCTCTCTCTCTCTCTCTTTCTTCTAATTCTTAGCTTTTTCTATCTTCTGAGCATGGACCATGAGCCTGGATCTATCCATATCCTTATTTAACATTGCTATTCTGCACTTCTTAACCATATTTTCTAACACTTCAGATACAAACTTGCTCATTCTGGACCTACTGTCTGGTACTACATGGGGAGCATACCTAGCTAACTGAGTAAACTTGAGGGAATAATCTTTCATACTTATGCTACCTTGCCTTAGATTGATGAACTCTAACACCTTTTCTTCTCTTAGCACTAAGGGAAACAATCTATCTAGGAAAGCAGTAGTGAACTTTTCCCACTCTATAGGCTCTGTATCTGTACCTCTGTCTACTTTCCACTACTTAAACAACGTATGAGCTACATCTTGTAGCTTATAGGCAGTAAATTCAACACTCTTACTAGAAGTCACTCCCATGATATCTGTGACTTTCTGAGCCTAACCGAGGAACTCTTGCAGATACTCTTCTGACTTAGATCCCAAGAATAGGGGAGGATTTATTCAGGTGAAGCCCCTAATCCTGGCTGTAGCAGTATTGGTCACTGGGTTTGATTGAACAGCAGCTGGCCATTCATTTTGAGCTGCTACAGATTTGCTAGAGTGGTGAATGTAGCTTTGAATTTTGCATGGGAGACATGCTCATCCCAGGGATCTACCTAAACGGGCTGAGGTGATGACTGGTTCCTTGTTCTTCTTTTGTTGGTCTTTTTGCGAGGCATATTCTATAAACGAAAGTAATAAAGGATTAGACTGAGAGTTTAACTTGAGCTCATGCTCACTCGTATGACATCAATACTGAAAGAAGGGAAATTTTTTCTAAATATCTCATAGCCTCCTGTCCATAAGTGTGGCGTGCTACACACCCATGCACAAGACTCTACTTGATGTGGCTTTCAGACTCACTTGGACCTTATTAAACCTTAGGCTCTGATACCAAGTTTATAATACCCCGATTCTATACTCGGATGCTACACGGTGGTTATGACCCCAATGGACCATAATCTAACCCATGACTGATATCTGCTGTGAGCACTGAAAAATAATACTGTAATAATACAAAAAATAGGTTGAAATGCCATAAGGTTCAAAATATGAAATACTGGTAAATAATAACATCTGATAAAACATCTGAAAACTGAATACTGTCTGAACTAGTCCAGTCTGAAAAGCCTTTAACTAAACTATCTGAATATGGAGTTAATGGGATAATCCCCCAACTAACTCTAACTACTGAAGTACTGAAACTATTGAAAATACTAAAATAAAAGCACATCCTCGATATATGAGGACTCACTACTGAATTTGTCTATGCACGGTCAGGAACCTGAGCATCCAAACCTATGATATAAGACATAATAGCGCAAAAAAGGGTATGCATTAATAAGTGAAATATACTGGTATGCTAGATGAGGTAAGGCTGAATGCAAGGTTTCATATGCATGAACAATAACTGACTGAATGATATAAAGTAATTGAATATGAGAGTACATGGATAACTGAAACTGCTGTAAATTTTGAGTATGCAATACTGTATGTATACGTTTCTACTATATCTGAGCTTTTACTAAAGCTAAGTACTGATTTATAATACTGAGTAACTGATATTTAAGATTAACTAATAATCGAATTACTGATAGCTGAGTGACTGTATCTGATAATCTTGATTCTATAAAACTAAACCGAGTTCTATACTAAGACTGAAACTAAAACTGTGGGAAGTGATTATCTAACCGACATGCCCCAAATAAGATAACTGGGGTCCAACCTGTAGCCCCAACTGGAAGAATGTCAGTACCGTACTACGGGTAAAGACAAGCTAAAGAGTTAGCCTCATCTGGCTGGTACTCTAATGAGAATGGTGTTACCCTCAACTGGCAGGTTAAAACACCTTATCAACCCTTAACTGGCAGGTTGATATCTCAACCTACGCTGGCTACATAGTTCTAGAATGCAAAGAATGCTTCTAAGAATCACACCCTCTACTGGCAGGTGATCCCCCATCCTTGGGTTCAATCGTTACTGAATCCTACTCCCAACTGAATAGACACTAAACTGATTATACTGAGCTGAACCAGACTGATACTGAGTTTCACTGAGTTCTGTAACTTATTGAGTTCACTGAGTTCTATAACTGAGTGAGTACTACTATTTTGTGATATGACTAAGAATATTCTATAGCTATTGTAGCTCTAGGTAAACAACTAGATTTTTGGGTATTGAATACCCCAGGACTCGATAGAATGAAAAGAAAAGCATGGAATGATCTTGAGAAACATAAAAATGTACACTTGTCCATAATTTATTCATAGAGATATTTCATCTAACACTTGTAGTGCATAAGCTTGTATATGATTGGGACCACATAATGACATGTCATGATTCACTATTTACTCTACATAAACATTTTAGCAAACACTTCGGGAGCATGGATTATTTTACATGATAATGTCCAACACATGAACATCATGAATACAATACTCAATTACAAATTCAAGGGTTTAGCATGAAATTCATATAATTCATCACATAAACTATTTTAATTTCATGGAAACTTATAATTAGTCATGAATTGAAACCCAATTACTATAATGAACATGAATACAATCAATTTCAAGTATGAAAATTTTTAAATCTGAGATCTTGTAAGTTTAAAAAGGGTTCATGGACTTCATGGGTGAAAAGAACCCATGAATGAACACCTAACATACCTAAGAAGAAGAGTTCTTCAATGATATTGGAGGAATTCTTGAGCTTTGTTCTTTATTTCTTGAAACTAGGATTTTGCCCTTTGAGAGAGAATGTTTTAATTCTTGAGTAAATAGTGAAATAATGAGCAATTAGCGCTCCTTTAAGGTTAAATTTCGTGTTTAGGACTGATTAGGGCCATGGAAAACTACCAAATTACCCAGGGAAGTATATAAAAATTGTCATTGAAAAGCCTAATTTTGGGACCTGGCGCGAAGCGGTGCTATCGTGTCGTGTCACTGAAAATTGACAATTGGGAACTGGGTTCTTGGCGTGATGTGGTACAATCGAAGAGCTTCACTGTATGTTAATTTACCCCTTGGTGCGACGCACCATGATCATAGAGTCACACTGGAAAATGATAATTGGGAAATTAGCTGGTGGCGCGATGCGGTGGGATCGTGATGGTACACTGGAAATTGACAATTCCCATTTAAACTGCCTCCGCGACGCGTTGATGTACTAGGTGGTACACTGTTTTACAAAAAAAGCTTTAACTCTTCGCCCGGGTATCGAATTTGGGTGAACTTTATATCTTTGGAAAGCTGACTGAAATTTCTACTCAATGGTAAGCTCTACCCTAAAAAATAAGCTGACTGAAATTTCTACTCAATGGTAAGCTCTACCCTAAAAAATACTGAGTATTTTAAAATTTTAATAAAAGAATACACGTGTAGTGAGAGTTAAATTAGGCTTGGGAAATATGGGGATCGTAAGTAGGTATTCGAGTCTAAAGTTTGACGTAACCATGTATACATAAGTTTTAAGTTTAATCAAAGGGAATTATATGTGAAAGTGAAATAAAATATTAAGGCACTTGCTTGACTTATTTAAGCTAGTAAGTGAGTCACCTACTTGAGCTATATGTACCAAATTAATGGGGCCAAGGCCAATGGATCAAATCTAAGGACTATATTAATGGGTTAATTTAAGACCCAAACTAAGTAAAATAAATGGAGAAGAGAATGGGAGGCCCAGCACCAAAACCTATCCCAAAAGCCTAATAAGTTAAAGACCAATTTTTGACATGAATAAAGCAAGTAGGTAAATCACCTACTTTGACCTTTTAACCAACCTAAGAATTAAGTAGGTGTATCACCTACTAAGACTCCCTTGACCAGCTTATTGGGCCAAGTACACCACCTAGTTGAATTAATATTGGTCCAAATTAAAATAGAGGAAAGGGGAAAAATGGGTAGACAAGGCCCAATTTATATCCACAAAGGCCAAGGTATAATGGGCAAATAGGTGCATCACCTACTTGAAAAATTATGACCCAAAACTAGCCAAGAAAGTCGGCCAAGATCATTTCCCTTTAAAGGGATTAAAACTTGCTGATTTGACCCATTTTAACTTAGAAAAAAATTAGCTTTCTAGGGTTTTCTATCTTGGTCTCTCTTAGCTATCCAATTATCCTATAATTCCACTAGGATTATTAGAATTTACCTTCCTTCCAATCTAAAGGTAAGTGAACATATCATGAGATTATCTTAAGAAGACTATGAGAATTATGTTCTTCATGATTAAATTAGAGGACAACCCTCTATATTTGGTAGTTCCACTATTCTTGGTTATTAAGAGATTTTTATATTCTTTTTGATTTTTGTGTGAAAGAATCAAGATATTGAAGAGATAATCATTATTAGAATAAACTATCACCAAAATTAAGGTTCAACTACTGCCATTTTTCCCACTCACTATCTATATGTTTTGGTAGAGAATTATGTATATATTGTTGTTAAGAACTCAAGGGATGGTGAGGTCAATAGTTGGTTGCTACATTAAAGTATATTCGTGGTAATTTTGGAACTATTTTATGTGTATATTTTGGTAGTTGCTTGGTTGCTGTTAGGAAATGGTGTGAATAATTTGTATTGAAATGTAGAAGGAGTGTATAACGAACACCATCAAATTGGATGTTGTGTAAGCTTACTACCCACTCCACTTGATATACTATTTTGATGGTTAAATGGAGCCAAAAATATTTAGTGGGATATTATAAGGATTTTTATTGTATGTAAATATAATTGGACAAGAAAGGACTGAAAGAACTTCCTTAAATTAATTAATTATGGGTTACTACCCGACTACTATTTTGGTAAGGTTAAGTAGCCCAAATATGTTGATTAGCTACAAATACTAGTTTTAATACCTAATATACTATAGGTTAATAATCTAAATGGAATGACATTAATTTAGGGTGATATTAGAGTTGTACAACAAGGTATGTAATGTTTCTTAATCCTATACTTTTGGTATTAATCTAACTATTATGTTACAAAGTAAGCTTCTGTAACGACCCAATTTTCTAGAACTAGAACGTCACACGGTGGTCATGATCACGAAGGACCACAAGTCAACCCTCTATTGATATCTATACTTGAACATAGCATAATATAGATAGTAAATGCGAAAACTGGCTATAAGGTTTAAAACATCTAAAAATACTCAAAATTGAAAACTGAATACTGACACATCTGTCTAAAAAGCCTCTAAACTATCTGAGCTATGGAGTTGATGGGACATGTCCCCAACTAAGTCTGTCTACTAAAAATAAACTAATTTTGATACAATAATAAAAAAAATAAGGATCATCCTTGAATGAAGAGGACTCTCTGCTATGTCTATTGCTGCTGACTGGGACTGAGCTAGTAAGGGTACTCTGGATCTCGTACCTTTGAACCTATGGTGTCAAATAAAACACCATAGCGCAAATGCGTCAGTACGAGAATATAACGAGAATTCAGATGAGGTAAGGCTAAATGCAAGGGCTTATGCATAAACAATTACTTAACTGAATAATCATGAGAGTACTGAATGAGAACACATGCATGAATGCACAAACCATAATCACAATCATCAGGACTCTGAGTACTGAAACTCAGGTACTATATTATTTGCATCTGAACTCACTACTAATATTGAGATACTAAACAACTAAATTATCTGATACTGGTAAATAAGTACTGAGTTGAGATTAGTCTTATCTAGCAAGTGATCTCAGAATCTGAGGATACAGAAGCTGATTAACTAAATATACTCATATCAATGACTGAATTCAGAGCTTTCTACTCTCAACTGACTGCTTTGGAGATCAAACATCTCTAACGGATGATTTTGGAATCTACTATCAATGATAAGAAATGATCATGTCCGAATCTTATAATAAGAATACTCAACTGAATCTGAGACTGAGATCAAGCGTATCTGACGGGTGATCTCTAGATTTGATAACAAAAATACTCAACTGAATTTGAGACTGAGATCAAGCATATCTAACGGGTGATCTCTAGATCTGATAACAAGAATACTCAACTGAATTTGAGACTGAGATCAAGCCTATCTGATGGGTGATCTATAGATCTGATAATAATAACACTAAATTGAATCTAAGACTGAGATCAAGACTATTTGACAGGTGATCTTAAAATCTGATAATGAAATTACTCAACTGAATATGATACTGAGATCAAGCCTATCTAATGGGTGATCTCAGGATCTAATAATGAGATTACTCAACTGAATATAAGATTGAGATCAAGCCTGTCTGATGGGTGATCTCTAAATATGATACTGAATAACTTTATATGGGACCAAGCCTATTAGACGGGTGGTCCATGAATTAATGGAACTATTTGATTTCCTCACTGAGATAGATGACTGTATCTGATAATCTTGATTTCTAAAGATAGATATTAAAACTGCAACTGTGGTAAGTAGTCACATAAACGACATACCCAGAATCTCAACTGGTGGGGTCCAACCTGTAACCCCAGCTGTAAGGGTGTCAATATCGTGCCAAGGGTAAAGATCTCTTTGTTCAAGACTATCTGATAGGTGACCCTCGCAGGAAGTCAATCCTAAGGCAATATAATAGTCAAGCCTATCTGATGGGTGACCAGCCTTTCATGACGGGTAACTCCTGCATCCTGCACTAGCTACACAATTTTGGAGTTTAGGGATTGCTCATAATGACTCTGCCTATCTGACAGGGAGCCATCATCCCTGCCCTCGCTCGGTGCTAGCTCCTACTCCCAACTAAAAGAATCTAAACTGATTCTTAACTAAACATAAACTAAGCTGAATCTGATACTGATCATATTTCTCAAATGATCTGACTGAGTTAAGTTGAATTCATTTGGTTCCGTATCTGATGGAATACTAGTGAATCTTATTATCTGACTGAGCGACACTGAGCTTTGAATAGAGTACTCGATTACTATAGAGGTTAGAACTGAACACTTAAATACTACTATATCTGAGTTGGGTACAGAACGAAGTCTAGATTACTAGAGATACTGAGATTATGACAATTATGGAGATTACTAAGATTTCTTAAGTTCTATATCTGTCTGAGAATACAGAGTTCTATAACTCGCTGAGTTTTGAGAATCATGGCTCGACTGTAATTATCGTAAAAACTGACACAGGCTCTAGACAACAGCTAAATTGTTGGGTATAAATACCCCCAGGACTCGATAACATAAAAGTAAAACATAACCATCCTTGAATAATCAATTCCATGGACAATCATTCACCATCACAATCACTAAGGCATCACTTCAAGCATGTAGGAATCCTAAACATGTAATAACATAGGGGGACATGTTATTGGATCATACTCCATTCAACAAGGCCTTGCATCAAGAACTTCATACATATTTAAGTCTTGGCATGTACCGAAGAACATATAATTGGGGAACTTCATGATATCATGTTAATATTCATTCACTACGGCTTTTCAACAAACACTTGGCACGCATGGGCTTACACATAATTAGGGATTTCTAGTCAACATACTATAATGGCTCTAATTCATTCACATAAGCATTTTATCGAGCATATGGGGAGCATGCTTTTCTTATTCAACAATTTATACACTTAATTAACATGAACACACCACTTAACAAGAAACTTGAAGAGGATTTATCATGAACATTTCATGAATACCACATACTAGGGTCAAAGCTTAAAAACCTTATGAACAAACATAAATTACAACTCAATAATAGCATGAACATCAATTTCACCTCACATGAGTCATGAAAACTCATAAACATAAAAGCTTTGAAATTTAGAAAAGGGTTATTGAGCTTCTTGGATGAAAGGGACCCAAGAATCAACATCTGCATACTTTAAAAAAAGTCTTTCTTGAAAGCTCTTGGAGAGATTCTTGATTTCTTGATTTCTCTTGAAGAAGAAGGAAAGGTTTTGATTTTGTAAAAATCCTAGATCTTTTTCTTGAACAACTTTGAGAGAAAATAATGATAGTTTGGGTGAAATGAGGCCAAATCCCGTGTTAAGGAGTATATATAGGGGTTGGGAAAAGACCCTTTTTTCCCTTAGAATTAAACTGAGAAATTTTGATTTTACATGCTGGCATGACGCATCATAATCATGCCAGCTCACTAGAAATTGGACAATCAAGAAGCTGCTTGATGGCGCGATGTGGTGGAATCGCGTTGCCACCTTGGTTGTGAACTGGAAAGGCACTGCGATGCGGTGGAATCACGTTGGTGCACTGGAAATTGAAAATTCTGAAATTAAGCCTTGGCACAACGTACCAAAATTGTGGAGGGTCACTGGATTTTGATGATTGTCATTTTGGCTGGCTCCGTGATGCACTAAAGTGTCAGGTGGCATACTGTCTTACTAAAATAACTCTAACTCTTTGCCCGAGTGTCGGATTTGGGTGAATTTGGTATTGATGGAAATCTTATTCAATGGTCTACATGACAACAAGTCGATATTAGGAAAATTCTATATGGTTCAAAATATTTCTCACTTGGGAAGACACCTTTCAATCTTTGAAGGTCGGATTAACACTTCACTAAACACACTCTAAGACTCAGACTACGAGAGAATTTTGTGGGGTCTTACAACTTCCTAAGTTCTTTTCCTTTCAAATGGTATATAATGGTAGTGTACAACCTGCAATTATACCAATTACCTTCTCCCAACTCGTTTAGGTGTCAAAGTACCTTAAAATGTATTTGTGACTAGATCTGAACATTTGTACTTCTAAGTACTAGAATGATAAAAGTGTTGTAACAATAAGATTTATGAGTTCTTCTCTTAGTAAAACATGGTCCATTATGTTATATAATCTTCTAAGTGTTATATTTCCATTATTGTTACTTCCTACTTTATCGTTACTGCATCAAACGCATATTTGTATATATTTTGTTACTGGTCTAAAGTTCCAAAATTAATAATGTCATGGACACCAAAATAACAACTGTAAAGATAAAAAGAATGATCTGAAGTGAATCTGTATATCGTGGGTAGTATACTAAGGGTATAAGGAACACCTAGCATGGATCTATCTCAATAATATGGGTGGTATCTCGGGGGTGAAAGAAAATCCTAGCTTGGGTCTATCCCGATATGTGTATTTATGAAGGCTGTATTCCAGGGGTTAAAATGCTTAGTATGGGTCATCCTATTTTACCACTAGTCAGCTGGTCATTTGTATCATTCATTATGATTTTATAAAGCAAAGGATAACAAATTAAAGTAAAGGATGTAATGTACATGATTCCACAAATACAAGAAAAAGTGGTATTTTTTCCTTTTCTTTGTAGTTATATATTGATATCTGACTTCATGGAGCTCTTGTCTTACTTATGGTCACTTTATGCATTACATACTCAGTACATTCTTTTGTACTGATGTCCCTCATTGGGGGCAACATATTTCATGTCGTAGGTATATGTACCCCAACTAGTAGACCTCCTCAGTAGGAGTACAGGACATCCAACAACTATAGGTGAGCTTCGGGTTTATTCAGACCTTTTTGATCTGTTATATATGTTTTGGTATTGTATAGTAGTTATGAGTAAGACAGAGGTTTGTCCCAACCTTAACTAAGTCCATCTATATTTTAGAGGCTTTGTAGACCAATGTAAAGTTAAGCATGGTAGCGTATAATTTTATTTGATGTTATGGCCCCAACGACCAAGTCTTGCACATAAAGTTTTTGGCTTACCTGGATGGTTTATTTTCATTGATGCATCGTATCCATACTTGGAAGAACCTTGATTATCATGGTTTACATCCATAGGTGCCTATCCGTCCCAATGAAATTTGAGGTATGACATCTTCTCTATAAACACAAATAGATATGATGAAAAGATCAAACTTAATTGTCAGTCAGCCTTACTCTTCTTCATGTTCAATTTTATTATTTTTCAATTTTTGTTAGATAAGTACTAAGTTGATCTCCGAACCTCAAACATAGTCGTGCTCCTTTAATAAGATGAGAAGGGGGTCGAAAAGTACTGAGCTAATCTCCAGTGCACCTGAGGTTGTGAGCATGAAAGAAAAGGTGGATTCATATATAAATTATTCTAAGTGGGAACTTTTTAACATACTGATGTTTTATTTAATATATAGAGAGTTATGCCAATAAAACTCATAAAGTTTGAAAGTTTTCATAACAGTTAAGCAAGATTTAGAGAGCTAAAATAGACATGGACTTTTTAAACATCATAAAGTAGAAAAAACATCACTTGAAGATGCATTTAATGCCATTGTACTTGGAAATCATCAATTTAAGGCCTCAATAGTACACATGACAAAATACTTTAAACTATATTTTAATAAAAAAATAAATTTTAGAAAAATTTTCATGACAATAGTGCTCATAAAGTTAAACATCCAAAGAAAAAGAAATTTTCTAACCTTTTCATGGGGTAATTGAGAGAACACTGAGCCATGTTTTCCTTTTTCGACAACATACATTCGATTTTTGAAGTTTCATCTAAAGTGATATAGATGTCCTACTCCTAGAGATCATGGTACTGCAACTGAAAAGTTATACGGGTAGCGAAATTAAGAGAATTTGATAAATTAAGTTTTTAAAATAGAATATTTTTTCAACATTAATGTAGCACTTGGCTAAGAAGAAAAATTCTATCAATACTAAGAAAAGAAATATAGCGAGTGTCTGAATACTTGCATATACCTTGCAGATACATTTTTCCTGAAAACTAATTTCTCAAATTTTCATGGTGCACAACTCGTATTGACGCCACTACTTCAGTCCACAAAAGTCCCATAAGATTGACATGAAACCTATCCTCCTCTTCTGATATGTTTAAATTTTATAACACAATTATATAAATTAAAGAATTTTTTTTATATATTTTATTTAATATAGATAGTGTTGCACTTCGATGTATCTGCTATATATTCCATTTAACAAAGTAAAGAAGAATAGTTGTTTATAATACAATTTGTAAATTGATAAAAATATAAAGGAAAATTATGCTCATGTAATTCAAAATTAACCAAAAAATAATATCAAATCAAAATAAATACACAACAATAGAGATACCCTCGCCCAAGGTATTAATATGTAATGTTATTTAGGTAAAAGGGAGTTGATTTATTCTCACTAAACTGACTAGAGATCTGTCAATTATTTAACAAGATATATACAATATCAAGGAAACATCCGAATTTGTATACCACAACTACATTATAATCGTTCTAAAAAATAATTGGGTTAATTTACATGGAAGTCCAGCTTTATTTTTTTGTTTAAATCTGTAATAGAGTAGTTTTTAAATATTACAAGTATAACTAAAATTAAATATACTATTTTATCTCTCTAAACAACCGTTCCATTGAATTTGACACATGTGAGGTGTTACTATATGCCTCCACCGAAATGGGATGGGGGCGATCAAAGAAAGTTTAAAATCATCAAAAAATATGAGGTATCACCAATTTGGAGGTGAATAAAATGATTAAAGGGAATAAAAAAAAGCAAAAAAATGATCTAGGGACCTCAGTGAAGAAAAATAACATTGAAAATAATGACATGCCATAGAATGGAATTACTATCTTAACAGATTCGAAAGAAGGGTCTGCAGATCTGGCCAAAACTCACAATATTATTCACGATGTTGGGATGACTATGGTTCTAGAGAAACATAACTCAATATATGGTTCACAAAAGAGACTAGAAATAAGTAAATGTATGCAAGAGAAAAAAATATGGGCTAATCTATTTGCCAGTAATCAGTTGGTTGCCAGAGGTATGGGTCTTAACTTCTTTGCTCCTACAATTAAAATAGAGTTAAAATTATGGACAAAGATTAAAAAAAGGACTGAGTAATGGAATACTGCTAGTATCCTAGATGTTGTAAGAGACTCACAAATCTTAAAATGCTCATCAGAGCTAACTGAAATTTTGCAGCAAAACCTCGAATGTATTATCATGACGATGGGTATTTTGTTATAAATTTCACATGCCTGGACATTAGAAATGAGGTTCTTCACTCATGTCCTTATATGATAAATAATAATCATGTAATCACTAAAGCATGAGAGGTAGATTTTTATTTTTAACAATGAGACCCTAAACACTATACCAATTTTGTGGTGTTTCCCTAATCTACTATTGAATTGTTGGGACGTGGATTACCTTAGTAGGATTGGGAGTTGTTTAGGGATATAGATATATGAGGATGAATGCACAACGAAGGGGGAAAGGATATCTTTTACAAGGTCTTAATTGAAAGGATATATTTGGTGCTTTAAGCTTTTTTCTTCAGAATTCATTGCATCAAGCTCATTTCTTAGACATGTTCAAATTGACTAAAACAAGAGAGGAGAAAATCTTACCAGACATCACAACAACCACAAAATAGAGGAAAAATAAAGAATTAACATTAGATAGGAGAATCACCTTTCATGGAACAAACAATAAGGACTGATCAAATTCAAAGAGAGAACCAAAGTGACAACCTGGATAGAACTTTCCAGATCTAGCTTTACTTTGCTTTTGTATGTTAGATACCTTCCCAATTATTTTGTATTTACTTAATTATTTGGACTTTACTTGACTTAATAAGAAGTCACTTGCTAAAATATTACATTAAAGACTGATTCACAACTTTTAAAGTACATACTACAAGGTGAGTGGAAGAACCTATGAGAACTGGTCTAAATAATAGAAGTTATGAAGCATATTATGAAAAATCTAAGCAGTGACATTCAACACATTTTAGGGAAGAAATGCACTTGTAGGCTATCTCTGTAGTCTAGCATTAGAGATAGAGTCAATAGTTCAAATTCAGGAACTCCAGCAAATACTAGCTCTAGGAAATAAATTACTCAATATAGGAAGGACACAAATCCCTGCTATCAAGGCGTGAACAAGATGAATCCAGTTAAAGAAAACATGAAATACACATACAATATACAAAATAGAAATAACCTACCAAATGACAACAGAAATAATCTCAAGAGAAACAACAATAATAGGCTCTTACAATAGTGCAAAAAAGAACCTAAACTGAAATAAAGAAGAAATAACTAACTTTTAAGAGAAGTAAAAGATCATCAAACTGTGGGGACTTGACTAGACCAACAGTAAAGGGGGTAAACTCATTTGTGCCGAATATTAAGAAATTACAGAGCAAATTCATTGAAACCTTGCAAATAATACAAATGATGAAGCTAAATAAAATGAGAAAACAAAGAGAAATATTAGTTTACCAGGGTATAAAGAATCGATTAACTAATCGACACCGACAAAGAATCAGTAACAAGAACCGATGAAATATATTATAATAGAGGCCTTTTCATTTATCTGGTATAATAGTTCTGTAAAATCAGACACTCATGTGTAGTAAAATCATCCAAACCAAAATAAAAACTCATTTAATTGAAATTTGATGTAACTGTTAACAAATTAAAGAGCAGTTAAATAATAAAAAAGTCATAATCTGAAATATACTCAACTGCACATAATCAACTTCTTTTATTTTTTTTGTATTAAATATCTTTTCAAATAAATATAGTAAACATTCACTTTGTCATGAAAGATCAAAACAACACTTGCAAGAAAAAAATAGAATGTGCTTGTCGAAGAATAAAAAATAAGGAAAATATTCTTCAGATAACAATGACATGAACTTTAGTCCTCTATTTTTGCATACATTTTACATTTCTTCTTTAATACTTCTATGATGTGCACTCTTTTACCACACTTTTAGATATTTTTTCATGTTTGAAAAGACATATTCTTTAAGAAATATAATATTCAAATTTAATCTTTTAAATCCTATAATTAAAAAGTTATTTCTAAATTATAAATTACTTTTCTAATGATATATAATTATGACAGATTTCAAAGCATTTTCACTTCATACACAAATCAGGAGAAATATAAAGGCACAATTATTTAAAAAAAAATATAGATTCAATACATTTAAATGAAAAAATAAGTATCAAAGTCTTAGCTTCATAATTACATTTGCTAGTAAATGTATGAAAACTATGTCATTCAACGTTAGTTTGTATATGATATATTTTGATAGTAGTTCATCTTCAACTACAAATTATTCTATGAGTAAAGAACTGTTGGTGGATGAGAATACTTATTTAACTAATTTAAATATGTAATTTGGTGATATACTAGGTATGTCATTAAAAGAATACAATAATTCACCCTCATACATACAACTTTATTATTTAATTTTAATATTCATGCATTAAGAATATGTGCGCTCAAATCAATAAACTCCTGACGAGTATGTAGATGAAGATATATTTGAAGGTATGTAGATTTATACTCAACAATAATTGATATTGTTAAAATATTTTAAGAAATTTAATACAATTGACTTACAAATTTATTATTTTGCTATCATTGTTTGTAGTAGATGTAATCGAAGATTGGGCAACTAACAATGAAGGTAAGTATATTTTTTTTATTACATTTATGTATATATATATATATATATAATTTGTCCTTTGTTTACAATAAGTATGATGACTATATTTATATTTATTATATTTTGACAATGTTAAATTATTGAGACATAGGAGATCCTACTTGTGAATGTGAACAATGGGGGACTTACTTCTAACACGAAGAAAGAATTCAGAAGAAGTAAAAAAATAAAAAGCCGGTATTCACTTTGTGTTGTGGTGGTGGGGAGATTAAGCTGCCAAATCCAAAAGAACCTTCTTCTGTTCTAAAGAAATTATTTCTTGGATCAGGTAAATATATTAATAAAATAAAGCAATAGAATAACATATGCATATATAAATTTTAACAAACAAAAATTTTATGCAGGAAAAAAGTAATTATTTCAAAGAGAATATTCGAACATATAATTTCATATTTTTTTTCCATCAATGGAAGGAAAAATCTATACATCTGTCAATCAAACGAAAGGATCAAGAACATTCAAATTGTTTAGGCAGAATTATCATAAAATAGGAAACTTATTGCCGACTGAGGGATCTTCTCTAAGATTTACACAATTGTATATTTATAATACAAAAAATGAGGTGAACACTAGAATTCATGCTATCAGGTGAGTTATTCCTCAATAAAATATTTTATTATACTTTTAAAAGAGAATCAAGATTTTAGTTTACTTCAATAATTATTTTTTTATAGTCATGCTGAAAGTAACAATGAAAATCATCCTGAAATCGTAAATGATGTGAATCAAATGCTAGATGAACACAATGTGATAGCAAAGTCCTTTAGAATGGCTAGAGATAGATTTCAAGAACATCAAAATTTAAATTTGCGTCTCATATTGATAGGCAAAAGGGGCTCTCATGAAGGAAGATACAACGTAACGTCAGTTTCAGAGGTAACTGCTTTGGTGGTTGGAGTTTTTAAACCAACAAAGTCAAGAAAAAGGTATCGTTATTGAAAGCCAATATAGACAACTTCAAAGTATAAATGGATTGAATGCATCATATTTGGATTTGTAATATTCTCTAGTTTTATCATATGGTGAAGGTGGATATAGAGAAGATATTTCTTTAAATATTAATGATGAATCAATCGTTGAAATAAAATGTGTTAGCTGTCTTGAATACTTACGATGCAAAATTCAAGAAAGGAAGCATGAATTTTTAATAATTGTGTCATCTAAAAGATTATTTCAGCAATTCTTGATTGATGAATTTACAATGATGAAATCTTTTAGATTGAATTTTATTAGGCTTAGTAAAAAAAGTTGAGATCACACTTTTATAAAGTGTTAGAAGAAGATGTTTTAAGAAGATAAACTGAACCTTCTCCTCAAGGATAGAGAGTTATACTCTCTTTCTCATTCACTGGAGGGACACGTTACATATTGAAAAATTCTCAGGATGTCATGAAAATCTGTAAATGGGTTGGATACCCTGATCTCTTTATCAAATTTACTTGCAGTCCAAACTGGCCAGAGGTAAATATATTTGTTAAGTATAGGGAATTGTCTCTAGAAGATCGACCAGATATTTTAATGAGAATTTTCAAAATAAAATTGGATCAGTTGAGAAAGGATTTGCGAGACAATAATTTTTTTAGAGAAGTAAAGGAAAGTTCAAACTTTATGTTGTATTAAAATTATTACATTGCCTTTATAATTATTAATAAGTTATTATCATAATTATCAACATTTAAATAGAAATACTTAAGTAATATATATTTTTTTACAATAATTTACATGGTTGAATTTCAAAAGCATGGATTCCCTCATGCATATATCCTACTATTTATCTATAATAAATGTCCAAATGCTATCGATATTGATGAAATTATTTTAGCTGAATTGCTTGATAAATTAATTGATCCTCTTTATTATGTGGCTATTACAAATTTCATGATGCATGAACCATGTGGTTTTGTAATGAGATCTTCTCCTTGAATATAAAATGACAAATGTACAAAGCACTTTTCATAAAGGTTTGTTGAATCTACTTTGATTGATAAAGAAGAATATCCCATTATGAAAGAAGGGATGATGACATATTTATTAGAGAGCAGTTATTGATTTGGATAATAGATATGTTGTGCCACACAATAGATTTTTATTATTAAAAGACGGTGCACATATTAATGTGGAATGAAGAAACCAATCAAGGTCCATTAAATATTTATTTAAGTATGCTAATAAAGGACGTGATCATGTCACTGGTGCTTTTTCCCAAAGTAAAAATATTGATTACTTAAGAGTCATTGATGAAATAAATATGTGTTGTAATTATCGATGCATATCATCATGTAAAGAAGCTTGGAGAATTTTTAAATTCCCAATCCATCACAGAGAACCACCTGTAGAAAGGTTATCCTTTCATCTAGATGACAATCAAAATATTATTTTTTCTGATGATGATCTGATTGATAAAGTAGTCAACAAATCATTTAAAAGATTCAATGTTTTTAAAGTGGTTTGAGGCAAAAAATAATTTTCTAAATCAAAACAATTAATGCATGAAGAATTCCTCCTAAAGTTTGTATGGAAGCAAGAACAAAAAAATGAGAAAAACAAAAAACTTCTTGCTTTTCTATTGGCAAAATTTTCTTTGTTCCACCGGGGTGAGTAAATTAAATTAAATTGGATTTGAATATAATTCAAGGTCTAACTTCCTATAAGGACCTCAGAAATATCAATAGTTGTGTACATAAGACTTTCAGAGATACGTGTTATGCTTTAAGTTTATTAGATGATGATAAAGAATGTGTGGATGTTATAGTAGAAGCAAGCAATTGGGGAATATTATCATATTTAAGACATTTATTTGCTATGATACTTTTATCAAATTCAGTATCACATCCAAAAATTGTTTGGTAAGCAACATGGCAGTTACTATCAGAAGATTGTCACGACTCAATTTATGAGTCATGTGGCACCTACTCTGTCCTACCAGTTGGTAAACCAAACCATAGCCTAGAGCTAGATGCAATGGAATAACTTAGTGTAAGATGCACCAAAAGGGTGAAATATACAATACAACTCATAATTAAGCAAGACAATAAAAATAGTGTAAAAGACATCCATAACATAGAAAACCATCTTGCGACCTGGTAGAGTCAGTATAAGAACTACTACAATATACCTTAAGTTCTAAACTAGTCAATACAATTTGTCTCAAAACAAAAGACTAAACATAAATAACAATAAGGAAAAAGGTTAACTCTGCTCCAAGAGATCACCCAATATCCATAATTATCTTATCATGAATAGTGAATTAACGGTGGTAACTAGAACTCAAATCTGCACAAAAAAGGTACAAAAGTGTAGTATGAGTACCAAAACTACCGGTACTCATTAGGAATCATCATCCAACTAAGTTAATTCATGATTTAAATATGATAAGACACAAGATAACATCAGCTATGTCAAGATAAAAGGGCAAACCTAGAAGTAATCTCTAACACTGCTTACATACATAAGAAAATAGAATTAGAATGACAATATAAGAATCATACATAATAAGCAAATGCATATAAGATAACAACATAAGAATAATGCCATTACAACTACAAAATTGGACCCCATAAGCCAATCAGTGTGGAAAAGTAAATAACTCAACGCAGGACCCCATAAGCATGGAGGGAACAACCAAAGAAACTAACTATCGAATAACCAAAGTTTACTAACCATCATTTCATAACTGAAACACCTTGGATTTTTAACCTTTGAAATTTCTTGAGTTTGAACTCTCTGGACATCATATGACTTAGGCTTTCTAGTCGTATAATTTGGGTATAGTTTAGGGGTCTAAGTCATATGTTAAGTAGTGTGTTCTTGATCATGTATTGTATTAGGTATGACTAGACTCCATACGAGTCGTATAGAGATAGTACGATAGATTCATTCCATTCGTATGTTGGACAATATCCAACCCCTTTTGAATCTGTCTTGGATATAGTTTGAGCGTACTAGTCATAAGGTATGAGTACAATTTGTGCAAGAAAAGTCATATGATGGACAGTGTGTGATGTCCAATATTCTATCTAGGTTATAAGTGGTGGGTATCACTCGTATGCTATTTTTGTGAGTCAAGGGGTAGTCGTACCCTCTTGCAGTGATTTTTAAAGTTTAAGTTGGGGGTATTCTGAATATTTCCCCTCTTAACCTCTTTTGACCCCACAACTTAAAACACTTTTGGGATTTCATTTACCCTATTATTCTTAATAAAAAACACTTTAAACACTCAAATATCTTTAAAAATCTTGCGTTAATAAGAGGCTAGGGTTTCCTTCAAGGTGGTCAATTAAGGTTCTCAAGGGTGGTTTGTCTCTATACTGTTTGGTTTCCAAGGCATGTTACTCCTCATTTATTGTTAGTTCAACTAAATTCATGTTTTAATTAATGGTTTCCATGAATTAATTGTAGGTATTGTTTGGTGTTGAATTATATGTTGGGGGTTTTGTTTTCTAATGGATGAATATTGTTTTCCCAAGATTTACTTATGCTTTTGTAATACCCGTGCTCATTCCTAGCTAGAAATCATCTCAAAGATGCTAGTACTTGATTTGAAATACAAATATATTTTTGTACCTGTGGTATTTTTAAGATTTCTACTTCTATCACATGGGAAATTGAGTTAGCTTTCTAACGATACCAATTTTGTCCAAATTCGACACGAGACGAGAAAGTTATGGATATTTTACTTAGAACTAACTGAAACGCCCAGATGCGACATCCAAGTTGACGGACCGCCAAACAAGTGATGGACTGCCACTTTGACCATCACAACCAAGGTAGAAGGGCCACGTTCTAGATAAGGATTGATGGATGAGTTGATAGACCATCAGATTTTTGACGGACCATCATCCAGGCCGTCAACTCTTATCTAGTGAACCCTGTTTCTATTCCACATATGACAGTCGAAATGATGGACGATCAAGTTCCTGACGGACCGCCAGTTGGGTTGTCACACGCCATATTTAGTTTACTTCCAGGCCATTTTAATAGGAGTATTTTGGCCAGTTACCACTCGCCTATTTATACCCAAATGAGTCTGAATTCAGCCATTTTTCTCATTATTATTTCATAAACAAAATCTAAAGTTTCTCTCTAACTTTAATCCCTAAGAACAAGACCCAATCTTGTTAAAAAATCAAAGAATTTCTAATCCTTCAAATTTAAAAACATCAAGAACCTTGAGTTAGGTATGCGTAGTGTTCATCTATGGATCTATTTCGTTCATAGAGCTCAAGAACCATGTTTTAAATATTTTGTGATTGTCTTGTTGTGATATGAGCAGATACATGTTGATGATTGTTGTTTAAGTTTCAAGATGATATCTAAAGGTGATTTCATAAAGAATATGTGTTTTTTAGTTGAAACCCATGATCCTTATGTGGCTTCATATGGTGAAATTCATGAACACACTTAAGCTAAAAGAATGCATACAAAGTGTTTGATAATATGCCTAGATGATAGAATTTATGTCCCATGATTTAATAGTGCTTAATAACAAGTCCGTGCTCTATGCTTTACGATTTCCCATTAATTCTATATGACTGATATATGTTGTTGTTATGATATGGATTGACCATGATATTGAAGCCATGCAAGTATATAGATGTTGTATGAATTTTCCTTCTATGTATAAGATATTGAGAACTATGCTTAGTGTGAAATCCCCTACTCATGATATGGTAAATTGTGGACTCTACTCTTATGATCAAGTTAGTCATGTGTGCCAGTTTCCTTCCATTGAGTCCTGGGGGTACTTTTACCCAAAAAATATAGTTGTGTACCTTGACCCATGTCATGTTATCATGATAATCTCAGTCAAGCCATGATCTATAGAACTTAGTCGGGCATATGACTCAGGAAACCTCAAAAATCTCATGATCTTAGTTAATTCTCAAATAGTAGCACTAATCCATCAGTCAACAAAAGTTAGTTACTTAGTCCATGTACCATCAGTTAAATCACATTCAGTGTCTTCAGATGGGAGTAAAAGTTAGCACTGAGTGAACCCAAGGATGGGAACTCACCTGTCAGTTTAAGGTGTGATTCTTAGTAATTATCCTTGTGTTCCAGAACTACGTAGCCAGGTAGGTTGAGACATCTTAACCTATTAGATTAGGGTTAATGAGCTGGCTTAATCCATAAGTTTAGGGTTCCCACCATTCTCATTTTGAGTACCAGCTAGCTAAGGGTCACTCACAACTATCCTTATTAGTGGCGTGGTATTGACAACCTTCCAGTCGGGGCAGAGATTGGACCCCAACTCAGCTATATATGTTATTGGGGCATGTCGGTCAAACAACTACCTCCCATAGTTTTAGTCCCAGTCTCAGTAAAAGAACTTAAATAGTTCTTCAAATTTTAGTATATTAGGATGGTCAGATACAGTCATTTCAGTTATAGAATAGAACACAGATAGTTTTATTAGATTCAGGACTGTCAGATACAGTCATCTATGTTATCAGAATTTCAGTATTTGTCATGCTAGATATTAGTAGATCATGTATTAGTGTCCAGATCTAGATATCACGTAATCACAATCTCAGTTACTACGTATGCATGTTTACACTCTTACGTTCATATCAGTCAGTCAGTTAGCATTGTTCATGCATGTAAACCTTTTTGTATTTAGTCTACCTCACTCGTATACTCAGTACTCCTAGTTGTACTAATACATTTGCTCTATGGTGCTTTCTTTCACGTTACACCATAGGTTCACAGATACGAGCTCCAGATCAGCAGTAGCAGTAGCATTCTAGTCGCAGAGTTGCAGTGAGTCCTCATCCATTCGAGGATGATATTATTTATTTCATTTATTATTTCAGTTCAGTTTTGCTAGACAGAGTTAGTTGGAGATATGTTCCTTCAACTCCTTATTCAGATAGTATTTAGATGCTGTCAGATTTAACTTAGATTTGATTCAAATTTCTGTTGTTTTGGGTATTCGTTACCCCATATGGATGTTATGATTTGTCATATATTCTATACAGTTGAACCTTATGGCCTATTGTTCATGTTTTTTGCATTATTATATCATATATTGTAGTGTACAGGTACATATATTAGTCATGGGTTAGCTTGTGGTCCTTCGGGGTCATAAGCACTGTGTAGAACTTCGGTTCAGAAAATCGGGGTGTTACAAACTTGATATCAGAGCCTAAGGTTCAATAGAGTTCTAGGAAGTCTGAAAGCTGTATCTACAAGAGTTTTGTGCATGGGTGTATTGCATTCCATATTTATGTGCAAGAGGCTATAAGATGTTTTAGGAACAGTTTCCCTTCTTTTGGTATTCATATCGTGCTAGTGACCATAATCTTAAGTTAAACTCTCAGTCTAATCCATTCTTCTCTTATTTCAGAATATGCCTTCAAAGAGAAGAAACCAGCTAGCTCTTCAGCCTGAAGATCCTTTGGGTGAACATGTTTCTCATGCGGAGTTTAGGGCCGTATTCACCACTCTTGCTCAGTCTGTGGCTGCCCAAAATGAATGGCCACCAGTTATTCTGGCTAATCCAGTGGCCAACTCAGCTGCAACTAGGACTCAGGACTTCACCCAAATGAACCCTCCATCTTTCTTTGGGTCTAAGTCTGATGAAGACCCTCAGGAATTCATTGACCAAGTCCAGAAGGTCATAGACATCATGGGAGTTACTTCTTGTCAGAGTGCCGAGTTAGCCGCATACCAGTTACAGGATGTTGCTCATACTTGGTACAAATAGTGGAAGTCTGAGAGGTTAGAGGATGCAGGTCCTATAGAGTGGGAGGAATTTGTCACGACTTTCTTAGACAGATTCTTTCCTCAAGAGTTGAGGAAAGCAAAAGTTTTATAGTTTATCAACCTCAGGAAGGGAAATATGATGGTTAAGGAGTATTCTCTCAGTTTTACTCAGCTAGCCAGATATGCCCCTCATGTGGTTGCAGACAACAGGGCTAAGATGAGCAAGTTTGTATGAGGGGTGAATGATAACATGGTAAATAAGTATAAGTTTGCGATGCTAAATAGTGATATGACATTAGCCAGGCTCATGACTCATGCTCAAATAGAGGAGAAGAATATTAGGACTAGGGAGAGGCAGAACAAGAGAGAAAGGTCAAGCAGTTTCAGTTTTGCTCAACAAAAATCAGAAGGAGAAAACCGTTCGCAGTTTCATCCTAAGCCAGCAATTCCAGCTCCTTCCTCCACCAGTTTCCTAGTTCCAAAATTCAGGGACAGCAATAGAGATCGAGCACCAGGCTCTAAGTCTCAAGGCAGTGTCAGTAGTGCCCGAACTAATCTCCTGTGTCAGACTTGTGGTAAGAACTACATGGGTACCTATAGAGCTGGTAGCGATGTTTTTTTCGGTTGTGGCAAGCCAGGCCACATGATTAGAGAGTGTCCACAGTAAGGTCTACAGGGTCAGCAGAATTGCTCCACAGCCCAGTCCGGTCATCCAAATCAGTAGAGTGCTGCTTCTAGTGCTACTAGTGGGCAACAACCAAACAGTCTCTATGCTCTTCTTTAAATGTTTTCCATTATCATTATTTAATTATTATGTTTTGAATTGATGATTTATGAACTCTTTGGTTTCATAGGGATGGTGAATAAATTTAGGGGAACAATGGATTACCAAATAACTAGTTTCGGTATGGAAATTGATAATAACCTTGATTAATTGTCTTTGGAATATGATTTATCACTTGGTTTGGCTATTCTTTTTGAAACCTTATATTGTATAAATGGTAAATGGAATATGAATTGGTTTGATTTGGTTTTCAAATGTTTTTGAAAAGGCCTAGCTGGCCATAGCTTTGGCTTTTAAATTGGAAACTATGGAGTCAACTTGGTTTAAAGGTTTAGTATGGCAAAATGAAATAGACTTGCAAGCTCTAATTTTGGTGTGATGATACTAATGGGAAATGCCTAATAAAAAGACTCCTTGGTAAATGGTTGTGAATGTGTAAAAAGTTTAAATATTGGCTTAAAGGGGGTTGTGTAGCAAAGCCGTGAAAGGTGGAGGTCCCTAAGGGACCGATATTGGAAACTCATGTTTGTCGACGTGGGATTTGGTCTTGGTGACTGTAAGCATGAGACTCACTTTATATTTTAAGGATGGCATTAAACTTCTTGGTCTTTCTTCGGTACGTGCGTATAACATGCACTGGGCCCTTTCAACAGGGGGAGCTAAACACATATACCCCATGGGTGAATTTAGGACGGCAGAGCAACATAATCCAGGTTAATATTTTTAGTCTCATGGTAAACCTTGTTCCCTCTTTCCCCGGCATATGATATACATATATATGTACGTACTGCATATGATTTTGTGCATTAGATTTTACTGTCATTCATATTTTGGATTATGGGTTTACTTTACTACTTTATCCTTGAGTTACATGCTAGTACTCCAAATGTTAACTATCTCCAGACACCGTATCCCCATGTGATGTAGGGTTTGAAGGTAAGTCTACCTTTTATTGATAGTGATTAGGTGTTTGTGTTTCGATCGAGAGTTGACTTAAAGTTATGAGCTTCCATCCATTGGAAGACTTTATTTCATATTTTGGTTTTCCCTTGCCTTATACTTTATTTTTGATTTTTTTGGCTATGGACGTGGTCATGTCCTGATATTTTACTGGTATTTTCTTTTATTAGAGGCTTTGTTGGACTATTGTGGACATGGATACTATGGTTGATGTTCGGTTTTAGTTTTGGTATCATGTATGGCTTTCAGATATTGATATCATATAGAATTTTGGGTTTATCTTTCTTATCTTGTCATTTATATATTGGTTCTATTGGAATAGGTTAAGGGGGTAGTCTCTAATCCTTGAGTGACTTGAGATACCCATCACGGTTAGGCCCTTGTTAAGTTCATGAAAAAGTTGGTATCAGAGTACTTAGGCTCATGATCATTTGGGTGTCCACAAAGCCGTGTCAAGTAGAGTCCATTTTATGGGTATATATCGCACCACACCTATAAGAGAGAGCCAACGAGGAACTTAGGAATGTTTCGATTTCTTGTTTATCCTATTTTTGGGATATAGAGTCTAAGGTCTTTAATTCCTCTAACTCCCATTTATTAACCTTTCAGATCATGCATCCTAGACGACCTAAAGCTCATTTAAACTTATCTTTCTCTTCTAAGGATAATGGTAGTGGATCTCGTCCAACTTATGGGGTAGAAACCCGATCTAGGGTCACTGCTTCTGATTGTCCCCATGGAGTTCCACCTGCCTACACTGATATTTCTCCAGAGGGTGATGCTCTTGTTCAGTCACCTCGGGGAGATATAATTGATGCTGAGTTCTACCAATCTATACATCTATTGAATCAGTTGGGGACATATTAGTCACATCAGGTACGGTCTGCCAGTATTACTGCGAGTTCATCTAAGGCTACTAGGGTTGGCCTACTTATGAGGCTGAGCCCTCCGAATTTCACTAGCACTAAGGTTGACGATGATCCATAAAGTTTTATAGATGAGATGGAGAAGATCTTTTGGGTTATGCATGATACTGAGGTAGATGGTGTGGAATTCACTGCTTATCAGTTGAAAGATGTGATCGCTTCCTTCCTCAGGAGTTAAAGGAGGCATGTCACGACCCAAAAGGCCACGAGTGACACCCACACTAATCTTCCTATGGGAGAACTATCTAAATCGAAACTTTACCTGAATACTTAATCAATATTAAGATGATATTATTATAAACTAACATAATAACAATAATCCAAGACTAATCATTATTAATGTGGAAGTCAAACAAACTACTTACTAAAATCCCTAAGACCCAAACGTAATCGTACAAGAACTACAAACAAAGATCATGTCTAAAGAGATTTCCAAAAATAAAGTAAATAAAGAATATTTCATTGCCCAAAATATAGACAAGAACAAATAATATGACCCATGGCAGCCTGGAGACGGAGTGCTTACCCTTGGATCAAGATCTGCTACCAAACTCTAGAGGTGATGTCATGTCTGAGCCTCTAGAACACTTTCTGCACACAACAAAAGAAGAGCACATGGTAGTATCAGTACAAACCACTATGTACTGGTAGGTATCATTGGCCAACTCAATTTAATAGCATGTACACAACATAAATCAAATAACAGGTAGACCTGCATTGTCACAGAACAAATATTAAATTAATCAATAATACAACAACAACAGGTAAAATAGTGCTCATAAACAAGTCACATCACCATCAAGAGTATCAATCATACTGTAAAACATCTACAAAATAAACACAAATATGATCACACACGCTATGGGACTTATTTTTTCCCAAATAGTCATGACCTGGAGGGAACAATCTACGTACATGTACCGTACCGGCATGGTACCCGATCCAACATATACATATCCGTACTGGCGTGGTATCTGATCCAACATATACATATCCGTACTAGCGTGGTACCCAATCAAATATATACATATCTGTACCGGCGTGGTACCCGATCCAACATATACATATCCGTACCGGCGTGGTACCTAATCCAACATATACATATCTGTACCGGCGTGGTACCCCATAAAAAATATACATATCCGTATAGGTGTGTTACCTGATCCAACTTATACGTATCTGTATCGGCATGGTACCCGATCCAACATATACGTATTTGTACTGGCATGGTACCCGATACAACATATACGCATCCGTATCGGCGTGTTACTCGATCCAATATATACAAATCTGTACCGGTGTGGTACCCAATCCAACATAAACAAGTATTATCAATATCAATTCACACAACCTCACAGCATACAACACAATACACAAAGTTTACAAGTATAGTTAAAGTTACAAGACAATTCCATTAAGTAAATTTTCAATAATCATTTATACACGCATTAACAATCCAAACATCAACAATTTATAGCATGTTCGAATACCAATAAACAAGTATCTAAGTTAGAAGCATTCACATAATTAAGTCGATTCTAAACTCAATTAAACCGTAACCTACCTCAATCAAAGAATCCGAACGCAAACTAATCTGTAAGGGTCTTACCTTTTCCTAAAATCTCCAAATGATCAAAATCTGTTCAAATATATAATCCACATCAGAGTACGATTCTAAAGATGCTCATTTATTAATTCTTACTCTAAAATTTCTAAACCTAAACCTCAATATCTATAAATTTCGATAAAAATGTGAATCAAAATTAAAAAAAAATTCATAAACTGGAACTTTCAATTCCAATAGAAAGTGACATAGACATCATTACATCAATAATTTTAATTGTAATTGGCCACTATTTCTCAAAGGAACAGAAAGAGAAACATGAAACTTTCAATTTGCATTCATCCACTAATTACGTGATTGGTTGGTTTCAATGGTGAATTTTTCACCCATCTGCAGCCAAAACCAACAACAATTATATTGTTTTTTTTTTTTCCATTTTTATCCTTAATAGGTCAAAACACTTCTAATCATTAGCCAATTATCACAACCATTACTTTATAATAAACATGTATTTTTTTTATCAAGTTGTAAATGCACCAGATCTAACAATACGGGCTGTTGCAATTTTATTTAATGGTCAACCATGTATAAATCAGTGAACTGGCGCTATTTACTCCTTCACACAAATTTAATAGCATATAAATTGTATTTCACCCATAGTAACACCCGTTTAAACTACCACTCCCATCCAACCCCCACCTTGTTATTACTGATATGGCACCATAGAAATAAGAACAATTCATCAAAAGAATAAGCCTAACTTGAGGCGTAGATACTCTATTCTGAAGCGGTGAATGTGAAACAGTGTAAAAATTATTGTACCCCTCTTTCTCTAAATTTCCTAATGATATTGATATTATATATGGTAAACCCTAACAACTTAATTTCCTTCTTGTATTAACCACATAAGTTAATAAATTAAAACTTTGACCCATTAAGTCTCTAATTAAATTCATTATTTAAAATACCCAACTAATGACTTAACTCACTTTAGAACACCTCAAGAATCGATACTATCCATCTTCATAAGTCATAAATCAGTATACAAAACTACGAGGAGAACTAAAATAGGGAATATGAGCAAATTTCAAAAAGGACCGGGAGGGTCGTTACATCAGATACCAATTAAACAACCGTTCGTTCCCGAACGACAACAAGAACAATAAGGGAAAATAAGGAATTACCGAATCAGCAAAAAGATGTAGATATGCACTATGCATGTCTGCTTTGGTCTCCTATGTGGCCTCCTCAAAAGGATGATTCTTCTACTGGACCTTCACAAACAAAATCTCTTTAGTCCTCACTTATGGACAACTTAATACCTAGTCGAGCCTATGCGTACCTCCACCGCCCCAGACTTAAAAGGTTAAATCAAAATACAACAAAATAAGGCATATTCTTCACCTATACATATATTTATGTAACAATCCTATATTGGCTGATAAATATAGGTGCATACTAGTGATAGGTGATGCGCATGCAAAAATGAATGAAAAGTACACAATCAATATCATAACTCATCGGAACTGTCCTCATCAGGACCATCATTATCGTAATCAACCTCCATCCTTACCACTGGCCTTGCCAGGTATTAACATATCACCATAATAGCCATTACCGAATAACATACACTATAATACTCATAAAAAAATAGTCATATCACCATAGAATATCTATCTATTCAATACTTTCCAACTACATATTATTAGCTAACCAACACCTATTATAATAGAATCACTAGTTCGCTAGTCATCACATAACCTCTTGATGACAAGTAAGCCATATTCAAGCCTAAGATAGCAACTTCGACTAGAAACAAGGTACTCAAGTCAACTCTATCCAACTTACGATTTCAAGACTAACACTCTAGCCCAATAAGGCTAAATATACAAATCATGCTTCAAACAGTAAAACAACATCCCAAACATAGGGTTACATCATAACCATGCTACGACTAATCTAAACTAGAGAGGGAAAGCAATAGGATTCAAAAGGGGTATAAACATGCCATTTTACGGTTCCCATAGAATTAAAGCCTGCAACACATTATCCTCCTCAAAATTTTCAATATACATCTAATCATTATACCTTAAACACTCAATAAAAAATATCCACCAAGTATCACTCAAGGAAAGATCAATCATGCCATTTAATAATTCATTTATTCTCCCATTTAGGATCATCCTTAATTATTTTATGAATGTAACTAAGCCATTTGATTTTGCGTTGCCACTACCATGGAAATTACTATCCTATAAAAGTATCATATACCATCCAAATTTATGGGACATGTAAATGTATAATTCAGCCACAGGGTCAAGTCAATAATGATTTGTCTTCTTAAAATTTTTCCTAATACATAAATCAACAGCTATAACTTATGTCCTAATAATTACTAAATATTTTTCAATGACAAACACTTCATGGTCAAGTCAAACCTCTCTTATATCACTAATACCAATTTAAGATATACAGAGTTATTCTTATTTCTACCTAACAATATTTTTCTTACGGGCTTTACTTAACTCTTAATCAACTCAAGAGTGGTCCACACACCACTAGCACATAAGCAAGGCCAAACAAAATAAATCGATTATAGGTCATTGCCAGTCTCATCACCAATATCATATTTCAGACAAGTCATCGATCAAATTCTATAGGTACCAACAGCCTCTACTAGTTTTTGTCACTTTTTTTTAAAACTCTTTATTTTGCCAAGCATTAAGAATTCATTCACATAAGGAACTCAAAGATAATGCGCTTAGCTAGTCCTTACAAGGAACACATTATAATTTCAATAATAGAACTGCACAAAAAGTTTAAATACGATCTCAATGACCGAACCACACAAGGAACCCCAAATAATATCAAATAATCGAACTACACAAGGATCCATTTACAACATCATTAACAAGAACCTCTCATTATGGAAAACACATATCACCTCAGTCTTTTATTTACGACACTTTTTCATTATTTTTTTTTGAAATCATATTCTCATATCATCCTCTCAATTCTCATACCATCAATCTCATTAGTATAATAGTACCAAAAATAAATAAGCACCATAGAATTTCTAGTTTCACAATAACCAGAAATCAAATAATTCCATCACATTTATCAACAAAAACACCTTACTAATTTTCATTACTTAACAAAACAATTCACAATAATGACAAAATCTAGCAACACACGTTTAGCCAAATATCAAACACAAGTAATCAATAAGTTCACAACTTTTACAAGTATCTACCGATTAACAATAACTTTTAGACCTTATTAATAGATACCAATTGAAATCTCCTAGATTTTTATTCAAAATTATTAAGATAGAAATTAGAATTTTCTAGATACCCATTGGATTTAAGCTAGTATTCCAAAATTAGGATGACACGATGACGAGAAAAAAAGGTAAATGATTTCTACATGCCTCATAGCCTTACGAAGATTGGGTGTGGGGCCCAACACACCAATTTATGGAACTCTACTTGATAGTGCTCTTATTAACAAATATCAATTGGAATTGCCAGATACTAATTTAATTTGATTAATAACATGTAAGAAAGATGAATTTGAATTTTCCTAGTGTACTATAGCCTCTCGAAGAAAAGTACAGATGTCTCCGTACCATTCCGCAAGACTCTACTAGACCTGTTCTTGTATAACGAGATCGATGAACCTAGGGCTCTAATACAAATTTTCTCACGACCCAAAAGGCCATGAGTGGCACCCACACTAATCTTTCTGTGGGAGAACCATCTAAATCGAACAATTACCCTAACACTTAATCAATATTAAGATGATATTATTATAAATTAACATAATAACAATAATCTAGGACTAATCATTATTAATGTGGAAGTCAAACAAACTACTTACTAAAACCCCCAATACCTAAAAGTCATCGTACAAGAACTACTAATAAAGGTCATGTCTAAAGAGATATCCAAAAATAAAGTAAATAAGGAATACTTCATTGCTTGAAAGACTGGAGATGGAGTGCTCACCCTTGGATCAAGATCTGCTATCAAACTCTAGAGGTGAGGTTATGTCTGAGCCTCTAGAACACTTTCTGCACTCAACAAAAGAAGAGCACAGGGTAGTATCAGTACAAAACATTATGTACTGGTAGGTATCATAGGCCCACTCAATTTAATAGCATGTACACAACATAAATCAAATTACAGGTAGACACGCATCATCACAAAATAAATGTTCAATAAATTAATATTACCACAACAATAGGTCAAATAGTGCTCATAAAAAAGTCACATAACCATCAAGAGTATCAACCATAATGTAAAACATCCACAGAATCAACACAAATATATACACATATACTATGGGACTTATTTTTTCCCAAATAGTCATGACCTGCAGGGAACAATCTATGTTCATGTACCGTACCGGTGTGGTACCCGATCCAACATATATATATCCGTACCGGCATGGTACCCGATCCAACATATACATGTCCATACCAGCGTGGTATTCGATCCAATATATACATATCCGTACTGGCGTGGTACTTGATCCAACATATACATATCCGTACTAACGTGGTACCCAATCCAACATATACATATCCGTACCGGTGTGGTACCCAATCCAACATATACATATCCATACCTGCGTGGTACCCAATCCAACATATACGTATCTGTACTGGTATGGTACCCCATCCAACATATTCGTATCTGTACTAGCGTGGTACTCGATCAAATATAAATAAGTATTATCAATATCAATTCACACAACCTCACAACATACAACACAATACACCAAGTTTACAAGTACACTAAAAGTCACAAGACAATTCCATCTAGTAAATTTTCAATGATCATTTATACACGCATTAACAATCCAACCATCAACAATTTCAAGCATGTCAGAATACCAATC